>NC_051154.1:301421295-301470139 GCF_013339745.2 Dermacentor silvarum
CCGTGAGCAGACTCCTCAGTTCAGAAGTCCAGCAGGAACCACCCGCCCATGGCACCTGCTCCACCAGCCGTAGCTGGTCTTGCAAGCTGAAGCTGGACAGTGCTGTTTCCCAATGGTCTAGTTATTTTTTAAGAGGTTCCAGGTTGGGAATGCATTAGCATGTCACGCTTAATGGATCGAATATGAAATGCTTCATTAGTACAGCACTTAGACGTAAGTAAGCGCAGCTCGTACGATTCCCCTACGACGCAACGCTGCCTGCCATGTGTTGCAATGTATTTGAAACGGTGCGCAGCAAACGGACCCATTGCTGGCACCTGGTTAGCACGTCGATCTGGGGGGGGGGGACGTATAACTTTAAAGCCGACGAAATAGGCAGATGCCATTGTTTGCACAAATATAAGTCGAGGAACTTTGGCATGGCTCGGGCTGAAGAATCGACGCTAAGGCTGATGATCGTAGTGAGATGGTGGTGGACGTGACGGCGACGACATGATGACATCTTAAAGTGGCACAAGCCGAATCTAGCAAAGTAGTTGAGGAGGGGTGGCAGATTTATATAGCACCAAGCAAGGTTCAATTGTTTATTATTCTTTAAAAAAGCGCGCTGACCTTATGGAATTTCGCATTTATATTTGGAGCAGATGAAATTAGTTCGCACTGCCTGAAGGATTCGCACTGACTTCCGATATTGCTCAGCGAGATGGCGGTGAACTGACTACGGTGTACATGCCAAGAATTCGAGGCAGAATTGAGAAGAACAGAAAAAGTAATTTATCAGCGCATCTTCAATAAAGAACTAAAGCCTCCATTCCACCCTGTGAACGTGTATGTACAGCGAAGCTGTTGCCAACGTTACACAAGGGCCACCACCACAAGGCGTCGCATCGTCGAAATCAATGTAGCGTCCACGCCCTCGTTCGCGCCCTTTCCGTTGGTGCTTCGACGCCGTGGTGCACGTTCGTGGTGTCTATACGTTTGCCCGTAACCCGCATTCACGAAGTGAACGTCACTGTAATTTTTTACCAGTCTTGCCCTGCTATCGATTACGGTCGCAGCACACTCTACACTATCGATTCAAAAGACAGATGAAAGTTTATTTTCGAAAAACCAAGCGAACACAGGGACTCATACATTGCTGAGAGTAATGCTGGTGTTAAGGTAGTACACTGGGAGGACTACTATGCGGTCCTACAATCAAAACCATTACACACTTATACAACCGGACTAGCTGCACGCAAACAGTTCACAAAGAGACGCGGGTGTTGCTAACACCGACGACAAAAAGTGGCCGTTGTGCGGCCTCTTAGCACAAACAAATTAGAACACTTCCACATCAGGAAAGACCACAGAAAGTCTAACCTTGCCATCCACCAGAGATACAAATGGGCAGGACCAGTGCCGCCGGAACTCAACTCCGCCGTGTGTAACCAATTTGGTCTCTAGGAAGTTTAGTAAAATCCTCCTAGGGTGACCCAGCAAAGGCCATATCAGCCGCAGGCGTCGGCAACCACCAACCATCCTGCAGCGGTTTCGCCAAAGGTTTTATTCCCCCGGCGGCGAGACGAGCCTTCCGCGACATGAGCGCCTCGGGGACACCGGCCCCCGTACTGGTTGGTGACCGCCTGCTCGCGCACGCATGGTCGCTTTTACCGCTCTGAAAAACACCCGTGTACTTGTGTTGTAGTGCACGCTAAAGAACTTCGGGCGATCATAATTATCCCGGAACCCTCCACTGCCGCGTGTTTCATAATCAGATCGTGATTTTAGCATGGAAAACCCCAATATTGTTTTTTTAATGGCTTGCAAACTGCTTCGCATCGTCATCTCTTGGTATATGTGCTTCGCTTAGCGATATGCTAAGCAATATTTGAATATCTGCATGCTTTCAATATAATGGGCTACTTCTATTTACCGCAACAAAATTCACATCCACGGACATGGACCGAACTGTAAAGCAAAACTCGCAGAAAGAAGCGAACACACGTTTTGAAGCGTGGGTAAAAAGTGGATATAGGTGAACCTTTGTGGCAAGAAAGCTGTCCCTGAATGGAGCAGCACAAAAAATACCGAGATAGCTTTCTCTGCCGCACGCCAAGGAACATATGCTTTCCTTGACTCAGCTCGCCGAGGACGATGGCAAGACCCGACGACAGGCGCGTCGCTGCAACCTTCCTCACCCAACCGCTCAGCGATTTGTAAGCCTTTATTTCGTTCAGCGTGACGTAGCTCGTGGACAGGACAAGATAATTAATAATATTCACGTACGTCGCGGCCGGGAGCACCTCGGGGTGTGAACTGGTATCCACGGCAACGTGCAGCTAGTATGCGTCCATGCCGTCGCACATTCCGCCTTTTCTTTGTAGCGAGCCCACGGCGGCCCTACAAACTCGTCCATGTAGGAAGGGCAAAATTCAGGGCTCCTGACTTTTGCCATCGCAAAGCTTTCCCGACAGCAAACATGCGGTACAGTGGCTAGAATAGGGAAGTGTGCCGAAGGCCCCGCCGCTCGCGTCAGCGTTTCAGATGCAGCCGCAAGGCGGCGCTCACGCTAGCATTCACTAGGGTGCCTCGATGCCCAGCGCCGAACGGCGGCGCTGGCATCGAGGCACCCTAGCATTCACGAGTGAAGCCGACGGAAGCGGACGTGTCGAGTTGAGGGCCGTTTCAGCGCAGCAGGCGCAGCGTGCCAAAGAGATAAGTTTTCTTATTTTATAGTTCCTCTTTGTTTTGTTTTTTGTAGGAGGGTTAGTCTAGCCAAGCAATCTTTATAACTTATTTTCATGCTTTTTCACTTTCTTGGTCTCTAGCTTAGGTAAAAGTAGGTAACAATTTTTTTTTCACATCCACGCCTTGATAGTACGAGATGATGGTTGCGTACTCGGGAAATCCCGCGTCGTACGCGTTTTTAGTGGTAAGCGTTGGCGTTCTTTTTGAGTGCGATGTTTGGTAATCGGTTTTACGGGAACGTGCCCGCGTTCTTACGCGTTGGAAGAAACGCGGTTTAAGTCTACACGCGAACCGAGCGGTGCCATTTTATCTGTAGTATGTGTGTGCTAGGGTCGCGGCTAGACCGTCTCGAGCAAGAGAAAGATAAGCTAGCTAAGCGGGTTGGAAAGCTTGAAAAGGAACTTAAAAGTGAGCAGAAACAGAGGGAGGAGATAGAAGAAAAGCTAGCTAACGTAGAGATGCAGCTGAGGGCCACCATTCAGCAAAGCAATGGTGAACCCTCGAGGCGAGCACCGTGAATGGAGCTGGCTCCGATGCGAGTGCAGAGACAGCCGAACCCGCCACGCCGGGAGGCAGTGATAGTCACGAGGGGGATACCACTGACGCAGCCGCGGAAGAGAACAAAGCCAAGGGCAAGGATAGACAGGAGGGAGGGCATTGTGACCTCGGGGGCAGCTTTCGGCGGGGGAGGGGGAGAAAAGCGTGGAGTAGTCTTTGTTGGGGATTCCAACATGCGTAAAGTAGAACCGGCGATAACAGAGAGTGTAGGTGCAGGCGAACGTGTCCAGGTTAGCGCTCTTCCGGGAAAGCCGATTATAGAGGTGATAGCGAAGGCCAAGGAACGCATGTGGTGATGATGATGATGATGATGATGATTTATTGGCATCCCCTTTGAAACGGGGCGGCGACAAATAGTCACCTAGCCTGCTTGATTTAATCAGGTATACTATACATGTTCTTTATCTAGCATTTTTGTATACCTCTCATTATTATTTTTCTTTTAAAAAATTTACCTTGTGCCGCTGCCTATGATTTTAAGAGATCAGGTCGTATCCATCTTTTCCCTGCTTTTTTTTCCACCAGTACTCTCCTCCAATCGTCTCTTGCTGATCTCTACGGCTGATCTGTTTATGGGACACAATGGGACACAATGGGACACAATGGAGGAGAGACACCTAGTGGTGATAATGGGCGGAGTGATTGATGTACTGCACGGACGAGGAGCAGGGATCACAAAGCAAATAACCAAAGGGGTCACAGACCTGCGGAATGTTTCAAAGGAAGTGCAAATCGCGGTGTGCACGGTGCCAGAAATTGAAAGGCCGGGCTATGAAATTGAAAGGGCAATTCTTCCAGTAAACAGGGAAATTTGGACTCTAGCTAAAGTAATGAATTTTACGGTCATTGACATCAACCGAGAAGTCCACCGAGCAGGCCGCGAAGGCGCTTTTGTGCGTGACGGGATACATTTTAGCGAAAGGGTAGCAACACCTGTCGGACGTCGATTCGCAGCGCGAGCTGTAGCTTTTTTAGGCGGGCCCCAGGCAATCAGGAAGCAGGATCAAGTATTGAACGTAGCGAAACACCAGTAAAGGGCAGAATAGACGACCAGGAGTCAGGAAAAGACGCAGAAAGGATAAGAATAGAGAAGGTAAAATTTGCTACATTAACATGCAGGGTGGTCGCAAGCAGGAAAAATGGCAGGAAATTCAAGCGCAGCTGAATGATGAAGCGATTAGCGTGTACGCCTTGACCGAAACGCATCTAAGATATTTGGAGCAGCCACCTGTTATTCACAATTTTGTATGGGAAGGGTGCAACAGAATGACCGGGTCAAGGAAAGGCGTAGGCGTACTAATTAGGCGAGGTCTGAAGTGGCGAAGGGTAAACGAGACATGTAAAGAGCATTTATGGATTAGTGGCACATGGCAAGGTAAAAAGACGTGGCTGGGAGTAGCTTAATTACCTATGGACAGGTAGTGATAGCAGAGAAAAAATAAGAAATTGGTTGATTGCATTAGAAGCGATATTAATGAGTTCAGTAAATCGGGCCAGGTGATATTAGTGGGAGATATGAACGCGCACATGGACGATTTAACGGATATACTGATTACAACGGCTCTCTTGTGCTGGATCTAGATCTGTGTGATGAACAGAACCTTATAGTAGTTAACAGGGAGAATAAGTGTCATGGACACGTAACGTGGCAATGCGGAAACAGGCAGTCGTGTATCGACTACGCCTTAGTCTCGGAAATGGTCTATGAACAACTAGACCAAATGATAATAGACGAAAATGGAAAAAATAGCCTTGGAAGCGATCATAGACGTTTAGCATTAAAGTTTGGGCGAGATACTAGCGCAGAACATGAACTCATAGCCTCAGAGTTTTTAAAAATGAATGACGAGCAAATAACAGAGATCGCAAACAACATAGAGAAGAAAATTGACGATTTTCCTACAGCAGCCTGGGAATATAAGGAACTGGTGGACGTTATGCAGCATGAAATAAGGCGGACACGGCAAAACAATTGTTGGATTGGCAAGAGGAAACCACGTAAGTGGTGGAACAAGGAAATGAAACAAGCTATAGAAGAGCGTAAAGAGGCATCTAGGGCTCATCGAGAAGCCACAAAGTTGGGATTGCAAGAAGAGGTGCTCCTTAGATGGAATACATACCGAGAAAAGAAAAGGGTTACGAGTGAGCTCGTGCAAGAGAAAATTAAATGCGCAAGTGAACGTTGGGTGCATAACATTCACAAAAGAGACAAAGGCGCTCCAAAAAGATTCTGGAACCATATAAAAGCACTCGGAGCTCCTACTAAAAACTCGCAGACGGCTATAAGGGATGAAGACGGTAACATCTACGAAGGAGATGATGCGATGCGGTACATCACAGACGTTATTAGGGATAACTTCGGCACGAGAAAAAGCATAGTTCAGAGAACAGATCCAGCAACAGCAGAAAGGCGAGAGAGATCAAAATTTAGCATATAAAGCTTTTATTGGAAAAAGGCAGCAGAAAATGTCCCTAACAACACGGCAGCAGGACCCGATGAAATCCCAATACAGCTAATCAAAAACCTCGGTCCAAAAAGCAAGGCACTGCTGACTAATGCCATAGAACAAGTGATTAGAACAAAGAAAATTCTCGTTGGATGGCGTGAAAGCAAGATGAATCTCATCTACAAAGGCAAAGGAGATAAGGATAAGACGAGCTCGTACAGGCCAGTTACAGTAACGTCGGTGATATATAGAATGGCAATGCAAGCCATAAAATTAGAACTGTCGAAGTGGGTGGAGAAAAACGATGTATTGGGGGAACTACAGAATGGGTTCAGGCCAGGCAGACGCTTAGAAGACAATATGTTTGTACTAACTCAGTGCATAGAGATTTCAGTAGCTCAGAAAAGACCTTTATGGATAGCATTTTTAGATATTAAAGGAGCTTATGCCAACGTAGACAGGGAATTGTTGTGGAATATTCTTCAATACGAAGGCATAGATGACGCTTTCGTGGAGCTGCTGAGGGAGATATAGTGAGACAACCAAGTACAAGTGGTATGGGAAGGTAGAAAAGGAAATGAAATGGTGGGAATTCACCAAGGATTGAAGCAAGGATGCCCTCTGTCACCACTGTTGTTCACGCTTTACGTCAAGGGTATAGAAAGACAACTGAAAAACAGCGAATTAGGTTTGATTTATCCTACATGCGTAATGGACAAATGGTGCAACAGAAGGTCCCCGGACTGATGTACGCAGACGACATTGTGCTACTAGCGGACAATAAAAAAGATTTACAGATACTTGCGAATATCTGTGGGAATGCAGCGACAAATCTAGGCCTTAAGTTTAGCACAGAGAAATCAGGAATTATGATCTTTAATGAACACACGAGTAACTTCGTGGTGTCAATTCAACAGCAAGTAATACCCATAGTGAAACAATACAAGTACCTGGCGTACACATAAACGAAGGAAAGAATTACTCAAACAACCACCAAGATAATCTGAAAATAAAGGGGAAGCGGAATGCAGCAATAATGAAACACAGAGCACTGTGGGGCAACAATAAGTATGAGGTGGTGCGTGGAATCTGGAAAGGAGTTTAGGTGCCAGCGCTAACATTCTCAAATGCCATTATATGCTTAAAATCGGATATATTGGCGGGTTTGGAAGTTAACCAAAGATCGGTAGGCTGGTTGGCTTTGGGAGCCCACGGTAATACCACAAATGAGGCAGTGCAGGGTGACATGGGTTGGGCCTCTTTTGAAGTCAGAGAAGCGCAGAGCAAAATTAGTTTTGAAGAAAGGCTCAGGAACATGGATGAAAATAAATGGGCGGCTAAAGTGCACAAGTATCTCTACATGAAAAGCGTGGACACAGAATGGAGGAAGAGGTCAAGGAAGTTGGCAACCAAGTACAGGATAATCGAAACTGCAAATAGACAACCAGGAGTCATCAGAAAGAAAGTGAGAGAAATAGAGAGCGTGAATTGGATGCAAAGAATGGAAACAAAAAGGACAATGGAGATTTACAAGAATGAGAAGAAATAAATTAGAAGGGAAAATCAGTACGATAACACATAGGGTAGTGCCTTGCTATTTGAGACTCGAGCCGGTTGCCTAATTACGAAAACATATCAGAACAAATATTCGGAACTAGATGAGACATGTGCATGCTGCAGTAAAGAACCAGAAACCACTCAGCACATCCTGATGGAATGCGACGGGATCCACCCAGCGAGAACCGTAGGTAACGTGCAACTCCCAGAAGCGCTTGGTTTCAAAGTGGAAGGAAACATAAACAGATCAGCCGTAGAGATCAGCAAGAGACGATTGGAGTACTGGTGGAAAAAAAGCAGGGAAAAGATGGATACGACCTGATCTCTTAAAATCATAGGCAGCGGTACAAGGTAAATTTTTGAAAAAGAAAAATAATAGTGAGAGGTATACAAACATGCTAGATAAAGAACATGTATAGTATACCTGATTAAACCAAGAAGGCTAGGTGACTGTTTGTCGCCGCCCCGTTTCAAAGGGGATGCCAATAAATCATCATCATCATCATCAACGTCGCCCGGCCTGGCCGGACGATCGACTAGCCGGATAAGCGGCCCGATTCGCGATGCGAATTTTCTTTTCTTTACCTCGAATGGTACATCTTGCTCAGCCGCTCGTGTTCGCTAATATCGCAGCAACATTATAGTGACACATGGGGCCTATAAATTCGCACATAACATGTCATTTGCTTGCGAGATCTTGGCATGAGGAGGCCGCGAAGGCACGCCTCCAGTTTTGCTTCACTGCGGTCTTATTTTACGCGCAAATTACTGTCTATAAACGCACGCTTGAACGAAAACAACTGTTCTTGCTTGCAAAGATGTATTTAGTCCCTGAGTTGCTCGGTAAAGAAAGATGCAATTAGATTTCACTTAAGTATATGTAACTGCGCTTAATTGGCATGCACCGATGATTATGTTACATAGAAAGTTGCCTTAGCTCGCTCAATATTTTCACGTTTGCGCGATTTCATTGACACTGGGATGTTATAAGCAAAATATGGTGCAAATATTGGTAATTTTTATAAATCACTGTGTTGCCGTGTACTGTCGAGTGTCGCTTCAATAAATGTTATTAGGAAACATAATTAGTTTCAAGCTCGTCCCTCATAACAAACTTTTAATTTCAATTCGTTTCGAACAAACAGAACACCATATACTTGACAAGAATAAAAAAAAGCAGGTTTGGTTGAAGGAACATAAATGAACAGAACACATTTGACGAGAACACCGAAAAAGGCTGACGGTGCATTTAAAAGTAATAATGAGAACATTTGAATTCTTATTTCCTTTGCTTGTCCAGTTTAATGGGGATAACAAAGAGACAAAAATTAAGTGCTCAAGTTGATAGGTTCAACAATAGGCAAAGTTGATAGGATCAACAATACAGGCAAAATTACTGCAGCCCTCATGTTATGGTAATGCGCATGAAGCAAAGGTAGAAATACCGATTTCGACGTAGCTCATACACAAAAGAGAAACAGTAACAACTGTGCACAACTGAGAGAAAACATGAGTGAAGAAACAAGAATAAGATATTTTAAACAACATCCTTGTAAAGCAAGGAAAGCATACACACTAAGTCAATTAACACACTTAAAACTACTATAGCCACTGTACTTAATATTTAGCACGAAGGGGTGTAACTGAACACAATGCACATTCCCTTTCGTGGTTCTCATGTCGTCCTGCGAAGTTTCAAGTACTTTTTCTTCTCTCTTGTGGATGCTCGCTCTTCTTTTTGCACCATTTCTAACCAGTCGTGCAGCCAGGCACACAGCAGTCACATTTACGGCGGCTCATCCCTGAGCACTTGTCAGCACCGCACGAAACATAACTTCGTACAAGAATTTCCAACAAAAAGCGGGAGAAACTCGCAGACCAATTCGTATCGGGCGCGCAGCTCGACGTGATGATGATGATTTATTGGCATCCCCTTTGAAACGGGGCGGCGACAAATAGTCTTCTTCTTCTTCTTTCTGGGGTTTTACGTGCCAAAACCAGTTCTGATTATGAGGCACGCCGTAGTGGAGGGCTCCGGAATAATTTCGACCACCTGGGGTTCTTTAACGTGCACTACAACGCAAGCACACGGGCGTTTTTGCATTTCGCCTCCATCGAAATGCGGCCGCCGCGGCCGGGATTCGATCCCGCGATCTCGAGCTCAGCAGCGCAACGCCTTAGCTGACTGAGCTACCCCGGCGGGTGACAAATAGTCACCTAGCCTGCTTGATTTAATCAGGTATACTATACATGTTCTTTATCTAGCATTTTTGTATACCTCTCATTATTATTTTTCTTTTTCAAAAAATTTACCTTGTGCCACTGCCTATGATTTTAAGAGATCAGGTCGTATCCATCTTTTCCCTGCTTTTTTTCCACCAGTACTCCAATCGTCTCTTGCTGATCTCTACGGCTGATCTGTTTATGTTTCCTTCCACTTTCTGGATCTTTACTGCAGCATGCACATGTCTCATCTAGTTCCGAATATTTGTTCCGATATGTTTTCGTAATTAGGCAACCGGCTCGAGTCTCAAATAGCAAGGCACTACCCTATGTGTTATCGTACAGATTTTCCCTTCTAATTTCTTTCTTCTCATTCTTGTAAATCTCCATTGTCCTTTTTGTTTCCATTCTTTGCATCCAATTCACGGTCTCTATCTCTCGCACTTTCTTTCTGATGACTCCTGGTTGTCTATTTGCAGTTTCGATTATCCTGTACTTGGTTGCCAACTTCCTTGACCTCTTCCTCCATTCTGTGTCCACGCTTTTCATGTAGAGATACTTGTGCACTTTAGCCGCCCATTTATTTTCATCCATGTTCCTGAGCCTTTCTTCAAAACTAATTTTCAAAACTAATCACAAGGCGGCGACGGCGCTTGCCATAGGAGCCGCCGGGCGGTAATCACACTTCCCCTATTCTAGGCACTGTACATAAGGCGCTGACACGTAGAAGCAAACGCCGAATACAAACGCAGCGGGCCAGCGGCTATAGTAGCGAGGTGCCTAGCGATGGCGGATGGTCGGAGCAGGCTGCGGATATGACGTCACGTGCAAACTATGCATACGGGGCGCACATCTCACATCGGGATCGCGTTTATTGCGCACCTCGTCTGAATCGCATCTCGCCGTCTGCGCCTGTGCATGCGGCTTGTGCAGGCGCCTTAACTAGATGGCGCCACCGTACTGGTAGATGCTCGGGTAGTCTGCGCCTTCGAGCCTGCCTAGGGCGTGTTTATTGACCCTTTTTCGCGGAGCAGTTTGTTTTAGAGAAACGAGATGGCGCTAACGGCAGCGCGCCATACCTCTCCTCAGCGACCGAGCACGAATACGAAACCATTACCGCTTCTGCCTTGCTTCTGTGCCATCAGCTGTCGGAAATGCAACTGAGTTTTCGCTAACACACCGTGTTCCAGTCATGCTAGATGGAATCATGTGGATTGAAGACGTGTGCAGTAGTTGGATGCAAAAATAGTGACTGGCATGTGAAGGAATAGAGTGAATCTGTGTGGCCAAGTTCGCGGACCGCTGCTGCAACTGTCCGAACGTGTTACCGGCACTTCGTGATGTACGGATTTCCTCGAGGATACAGAAATTTGCTCATCCGCCAGCTTTGTATCGTTAACCTTCAAAGAAAGGGCTTCATCCCCAGAGCGTCGGCAAGAGTGAGTATCACTCGTTAAACAACGACAAAAGGAGTAGCGCCGCTTCCTGTCATAGTAAGTTTCGCGCACGTTATCTATACACATCTGTCCTAAATGGCAGGAAAACTTACGCCCACTCTATCGCCAACGTATCAAGAATACGTGAATGGGCGCACCCTTGAATATATGCGCACTGTATACGCACAATCCCAGCTGACGCACTGACGCACGCCCTCCACTACGGCGTGCGTCATAATTAGAACTCGTATTGGCACGTAAAACCCCAGAAAGAAGAAAAAGACAGTAGGGAGGGTTGGTTGCCGTAGCGGGGGTTCGTGGTCATAGCGGGGGGAACGTCCCAAGAGGGGGTGAGTTGCCCCAAGCTGGTCGCAAGGTGGCACGGCCGGTTTCGCACATTCCTCGGACCCACGCGACGGACACGTCTGTTCATGTTGACGAGTGAGATCGTTAGGCACGCCGTTTCCCATGCGTTTACATTAGTTCTGGGCATGGTCGCTCAAGGTGAATCGTAACAATACCTGTTGATAGTTGGCGCTCGTGTTTGTATAGTGTCCCGATTTCTGTTTTTCTTTCGCATGTTCCAAGCTGTGCAGCAATCGCAGCCCTTTCACGCCGGGAAAGTGTCTTTAGAAAGCCCAATAAAGAACCTGATCGATGGAATTGAAATAACTCGCGAAGTGGCTTGATCTGTGCAAGCCGAGAGTGTTTTTGCCTGCAGGTACACTGTTCGTGGACGACATAACACTCAAATAAAGCTCTGGCGTAATGGTGTAATGTACACGACATGAACATCGTGTACATTACGTATACATTATTGGCCAGACAAAGAGCTCTGATGCTTGTGCTAGAACTCGACACTAAAAAGACTTTGTCCGCAAAACTAGCCTCAAAAGGCTTAACTAGAAGCAGGAAGCCAACCCGAAGCGGCAAAACAAGTGCTCAGTTATTCTTCCGAAAAAGCACAAGAATCATTCGATTCTGCCAGTTTCATAGCCTTGCCTCATCCCTCCTAGCACGGCACACAATTAACAAGCCTTAACTACGGTAAAAAGTCACAGTTTCGCCCGAAAGGCGAAGCATCGATTGCGATAGCAAATAGAGAGCTATGCGAAGCAAGGATAGTAGTTTACTAGGCAGGTATCAAGTTGTAAACATTCGCTTACTAAATAGACGAGCATGGTGTCACGCGCGCACAGGTAAAAATAAACACATCTTGCTCGATGACCGCGGAAACTCGCTTTGAAAACGTCGGAGTAAGAAAGCGTGCCAGCAGCAGCGGGCCAATTGACCTTCGCGCTGTCTCTCGTCTTGCTTCACAGCTAACTAAACGTCGAAAGCTTAGCGCATACGAAGCTACTATGTACAGGCTCGACCACTCTTAGGGTGAACATGGCTCAGCGTGGCCGCGTAGGGTGCCTCCGCTCAGCGCCAGCACCGCTGGCGCAACTGCGCATCGAAGCAACGCAGCGCAGGCGCACAGGGATCTATGGGAGGTGCTTCGCGTCGTCTGCTACAGCGCGGGAGGCGTCGCGGTAAAGAGAAGAGACCGATCCTCAGGTCACGTGGTTGCAAAAGTCACGTGATCAAGAGTGCTAGGCACTTAGGTATTTCTCTGCCTAAAATATAGGGAACGCCTAGGTACAATTGGTGCCGTTAAATATTCGAAAATGGCACAACTATGGCTGCTGTGAATGGATAGGTAATATTCCTAAATAAACGCATCACTGTTTTGATGATCCAAATATAATCTCACTATCAGGGAGGGAGCAGTCTACCTGACTGCAGCAGTATTTTTTTTATTTGGGGTGTTGCTACGCTGCGCTTTGCAACGCCCCAACGACCACCGCTTCGCGTCGGCGCCCGGCACCATGGCTTCCGCCGCGGCACCGGGGCTCAAACGCGAGCAGTATCCGCTTGCGCAAGAGGGGACGCTCGCATCGTCGTCGGCGGCCGGACGACTAATAAGTCTTGATACAAAATGCAAAAACAAGTTTCAAAATTGAGAAAAGAAAGGAGTGCCAAAAGTGGATTTCGAACCCACGCACACAAGACCGCACTACAACCTGAACGCAGCGCTTTAACCGCTCGGTCATCCTGACAACACGAACATTATGGAACACAAAGCCCTATTTATCCCATAGCACCTCAGTTTACGACATTTGCGGTATTACGGTATTTTCAGAAGCAATCGTTTTCAGTTGCGGTTATGTGCTACAGGATTGTTGCGGAACAATAACAGCTCTTCTTATTGCTCCGTGGCGTGCACTGCAGCACGCAAAAAGCGATAGAGTGATTGTGGCGGCACGTCATGCCACCATCGTCGTGCATATAACTTATCTTGTGACAAAATTTGCAGCAATGCATCACGACGCGCGGAATAGATAAAGCGGTCCTAGGCGTAGCGCTTTCACAGCTGTCCAACTCAGTGCGCAAGGCAAGAGTGACGGCGGCGAACGTGGACGACAGCATGCTAAGTTCTAGGTACAGCGTACCCTAGGGCGGCATTGCCTATGACGGCTTCTAAGGCATACTTACTGCACCACTTTCCGTGCACGTACGAACTGCTACTCTTCCTTCTATCGCTGGTAGGGAGCGAAGATGCCAAAACGTTAGTGATTGCGATAGCTATGCTACGAACAAGGGCCACAATGAAGAAATAATTAAAAAACAAAAATGCATATTTAGCTTCAGTATGATGCATTTATCAATCGGTTGAGCAAAATGTCTCATATAGCATCAAGAAAATTGACCACGCTGATAACTTTTTCTTATAGCACAGTAATGCAAGAAATTGAAAAGAAAACAGCAAATCATGATGCAGGTTGAAAAATATGAATTTAGTGTGCCTGTTGCCTTGGTCCTATTTCTGATGGCTAGTTATGACGAGTTTCCATACAGTTATGGAATACCTAACGCGCGCTTGAGTGCATATACGTAGTACCTATAGCTGTATTGTCTGGGTGCGTGTCTCCTTTGAAATGTTAGTAGCGCGAATACCTGCGCTGTTGTCTCGAATTCAACGCTTACACGTCGTATTTCAGTCAAGCAATGCCCTGGAATGGACCTTTTCAGAAATCGCAGCGCCGCGCCTTCCCCATAGCGGATCGGCGCAAGGCATTGTGGGAAGCCGAAGTGCCGCTGGCATGTCGTCTGCTCGCCTAGTTTGCAGCTAGCGGGCGTGTGGGCGGACGACTGCAGTAATTTTGCAGGAACAGCGCTTGTTTGTGACTTTGCTTTGAACTTTGCTGGCAGAAGGGGCGTGACAAAGCAACATAAATAAAAAATTAAATTATGAATTTTTACGAGCCAAAACCACGATCTGATTATGAGGCACGCCGTAGTGGGGGACTCCGGAAATTTGGACCACCTGGGGTTCTTTAACGTGAACCTAAATCTAAGTACACAGGTGTTTTCGCATATATATATATATATATATATATATATATATATATATATACCCCTTGTCCGCTCGATACTCCGATTACAAGCATACGATTTCGATGTCACTTACAAGTCCGGAAGAAGCACCAAGATGGCCATGCTCTTTCACGATGCCCATTACCACCACCATCATTACCACCATTACCAACATCACATCACTTTGCCGCCCAGAGGACGCCTCCGTCTTTTACACTGATTTCCTCCTTGACTCAATCAAACCGCCCTTCACTGCTTTCCACTCACCAGCGCGCCGATTCTTATTGCCATGGTATCATCAATGGCCTTAGCGGTGTTTCATCTCCACCGAATGCCAGGCTACGGAAACAGCTCAAATTATTCAAGTTCGAAGACGACGTGCTCTACCGTTACATTTTTCACCCAGAAGGCCATCGATGGGTTCCCGTTGTAGCGCGCTCTCTTCGCGCTGAAGTTCTGCAGGCGTCACACGATGACCCTACGTCAGGCCACTTGCGTTACCACAAAACCCACGAGCGCATTCGCAGCCGATTCTGTTGGTCCGGTCTTCCCACGAGCATAGCTAGATATGTTGCCTCGTGCACGCTTTGCCAATTAACGCCGTAAACGACCTACCACTGCTCCGGTCGGGACACTACAACCACTCCCTTGTCCAGCAGAACCCTTCTCTATAGTCGGCATTGACCTTTTCGGGCCCCTCCGAACAACTCCAGACGGCAACAGATGGATCGTCACTGCTCTTGACCACTTGATCCGGTACGCTGAAACAGCCTCAATACGCTCAGGAGGTGCGTCGGAAGTAGCGGCCTTCTTTTTGCAGGCTATCTACTTACGTCACGGGGCCCCTCACGTTCTTTTGAGCAACCGAGGCAAGGCGTTTCTTTTAAGCACTCTTAATGAAATTCTGCATGCGTCCAACACCGTGCACAAGACAACGTCTAGCTACCGCCCTCAAGTCAATGGCCTCACAGAGCGATTTCATCGCACGCTGTGTAACATCCTATCCGTGTATATTCAACCTGACCATCGTAACTGGGATGTGATTCTTCCATTTGTAGCATTTGCGTACAATACATCGGTTCAACGGACCACCAGATACTCTCCGTTTTTCTTAGTATACGGCCACCACCCAATCTCATCACTCGACGTTTCTTTCTTCTCTGGCCCCGTCAACGCTTCACCATTCATTTGCGACCAGTGTGTGTCTCGTCTTGCATGCCCAATGTCGTCGTCGCCCCCGTATGAACACTGAAGCAAGCCAAGGCGACCGGAAACATCGGTATGATGCCTCTCACCGCGTCGTTTCCTACCGCCCTGGTGACGATGTGTTCCTGTGGACACCTGCACGAACAACAACCGGTTTATGTGAGAAGCTCGAGTCTCGATATATTGGCCTACAAAGTCATAGAGGAGACCACGCCGGTGAAGTATCGCGTTACACTTGCTGAGGCCCCAACTGACAGATGCTGCTGCGGAACAGAGATCGTGCACGTTTCCCGCCTGAAGCCCTTTCACCTTCGTTCCCGTCTAACGTATACGGCCAGGCTGGCCGCTTCCGTCCACGTGTAAGCATTTATGCGGACTTCATCTGTACAAAACCATCATCAATCATTGGCTCGTGTTCGTTTTTGCGTCGGTGCCATCTTTCCTTGTTGGAATAAAGCGTCGTATCTACGGTGGTATTTCAATATATACGTTCCCGCCGACGGTGGTGTTATGGGCTCGGCTACTGGTGCAAAAGGCATGGGTTTGACCCGGGCCGCGGCGGCCGCATTTCGGTGGAGGCGATACGCTAGACACCATGTACCGCGCCATGTCGGTGCACATTAGAGAACCCAACGTGGTCGAAATTTACCTAGCCCTTAACTTCGGTGCGCCTCATAATCATATGGCGGCTTTCGCACGTAAAACCCAGCAGTAACACGTTGTTTCCTGTTTGCACAAGGTATAAATCAGGCTTAAAATTCCTGTAAAAATGTTCTGTGCACGATTTCGAAAGGGGCGTTACAGAAAAAGCTTGTTTTACGTTGCACGGAACGAAATCAAGAAACGCAGCGGCATATATTATTGCCGCATGTTTGCGATTACGACTTCATTACGCGTTCCGTACCCGGCGGCGCATTACGTCCAACCTACGCATGTGTTGACGGGTTCCTCTAATACTTGCAGCGTCGCGCGTGAAAAGTTTAAGGCGCACTATTCGAGACAGCCATATTAGTTGCTCGATGTGCACAACACAGTCGGCCTCAAACCTCTCGGTAAGCTTTTGACAGTGGCAATTTGACGTACGAAACGCGGTTATGTTTAGCGCGCGCCAACATCTTATGTACAACGTTTTGCCGGGCCGCAAGTATCTGCGCATCCGTACGTTTGCAATACAAAGAACGATAAAATAATACCCACACCAGGAAGCAGGATAAAGGAAGCGTAGGGGACCAAATGATCACAGTACACAAATGCAGTCGCAGCCGCCTATAGTTTCCTATTCAACGAGCACTTTATCTAGTACATATCGCTACTTAATATCATATTATCAATAAGCGTACAACACTTACTGCCCGCTGGCTGTTATCCATGTTACTTTGACGCATGTCTCTTCTGTTAGCAAAGTTTGAAGCAAAGTCACAAAAAAGCGCTGTTTCTGCAAAATTACTGTACTCGTCCGCCCGCACGCCCGCCAGCTGCAAACGAGGTGAGCTGAAACGCCAGCGGTGCTCTGGCTTCATTGCGCCCGCCACAGAGGGCGCGTGTGAATTTCTGGAAAGGTTCATTTCAGGAGCTGGGCTAAATGATGTCGCCGAATGCCTCCTCCGCGACAATGAGTGCCTTGTGCTGCGGATTATAGTGATCACATAAGTGGCCGAGGAAAGGCTGTCGTAACTCACTGAAAATGAGGCTGCTCTGCTTCCATTATCAGCTTTTGTCTTCGGGTTTTGAAATTATCAGTCGGTGAAATGTTTGGCGTACCAATTCAAGCCAGTTCACTATACGGGGTTATGGTGGGCGCTTTATAGTGGGAGGTAGCCGGTATACGTGATGTATCGGCGACTAATGTCTCTAATTAGTGAAACTAGCAGATCCTACACACAATAAGACTTCTTGCAGGAAAAGGTTTGCAACAAGGGTGCGCAAAATAAAACTCCCTGTCCGATTAAGTTGATAATCAAAGTTATACCGTGAATTGGCATTGGCGACCGAAAGCGAGAGCGAGCGATCTAGACCAAAACGTACTCTGACACAAGCAAGGACACAAAATATCAGAATAGATTAATTAGAAAAAAAATAACATCCGTGAATAATTTTATGCTTTCAAAGTTTGCTCTTATTTATTCCAAGATTCTTTCTAAAAGCGACACGCGTGCTTCTTTAGATGACGTGAATAATCAGCGAAATAACAAGCGGATACCGTGCTTTCGTTATTTTTTCGCTCTTACCTGCTCTGCTTCTTTCTCCCTTGTACTGGAATGATCGCGCTCAACGACACTCTTTGCGTTATTTTGCGTATTCACACTGTTCTATAACTCTCCGCGATGCCAATTCCGCTGTTACTTATTGATGGCTCACTAATAATTTATTTTTTGATTTCTTCTTAGTGCTGTAAGGCAATTGGAATATTCTCCGTAGTCAGTTCACCGCCATCTCGCTTGAGCAGCAGTGGAAGTCGTTGATCCTACAGGAAATGCCAATTAAAGTTCGTCTCCACCAAATATAAACTGGAAATTCATTAATATCAGCGCGCTTTGTAAGGAAAAGTGAACAAGTGAACCTTCTTTTTTTCGTTCATGTCACTTTAATTAAATCTATCAAGCGGCCCGCTGCGTACTGTCGCACGTTCCGAAGGACCTTAATAAAGTTTTACTATACCATACCACACCCCTCCCTCCACTTCATTTTGTCAGTGCTGTTAGATTCGGCGTGTGCCACTTTAAGATGTCATTCATAATCGTCGCCGGCGTCACTTCCACCCCCACCAACACTAGGATCATCCACATTAGCGCCGATTCTTCAGCCCGGCCCGCGGCAAAAGTTCTTGACGTTAAATTTGCGCAAACATTGGCACCTGCTTATTTCGTCAACTTTATATTTATTATAACTTGGACGGGCGAACCAGGATGCGAGAAATGGGTCCGCTTGCTGCGCGCCGTTTGAAATTCTTGGACACACTTGGGAGGCAGCGCTGCGTCAAAGAGGCATCGTACGAGCTGCGCGCACATCTATGTCGTTAAGTGCTGTACTAACACAGCATGTAAAATTACATTCAGTGTGGGCGTGCGAAACCACCCGCGTCCTTCATGCCCTTCCTAATCCTAGACCATTGGGAAACAGCATTGTCCAGCTCCAGCTTGCAAGACCAACTATGGCTAGTTGAGCAGGCGCGATAGGCGGTGGCTGCTGCTGGACTCCTCGGCGGCGCTGCGGCTTCCGCAGTTGGGTCGGCCAATCTTTCTCTGCCCCCACACCACAGGGTGAACCCGTATGAGATTTAAGCCAAATGGATACCTCGGTAGCCACCATTCACAATGTGTGCACGTGCCTGCGTACTTCAAGTAAACAGCGTCTTCAACAGGCTATCCCACCTGTCCTCTTTTTGAGCAAGTCTCCCCTTTCACGCTGTCAACAGGTCTTCGTCAATAAGGTTTTAGCAAATTCAGCCTACTCACCGTATTATATAGCAAAATGGCGACAACCCGACATTACCACTGTGACGTTCACGCACTGCGGGCTGAGCTGCCGCGCAGACCTTGATCATTTATTATGGAAATGCTCGGCGGTCGAAACAGAGAGAATGGCCATACAGGCTTTACAATGCACGGACTAATGTTAAGCGCTGCTCATTGATCCTAACACGCAGCTATTGTTCAGCATTGTCCATTGTCTGAATACCATATATGACCACATATGGTAGTCAGAGCGGCCTGTCAGGGTGGTTTAGGGGGACTGATAAACCACGGTCCAGAACGCCATCAGCATCAGCACAAGTGACTATCACTCAAACGACTGGAAACCCTAACCATGTGAACGAATTCTTGTAGTCTGGCAACGTCCCGTTCATCCCCGTAGAGGACCTGCGCCTCCCCATTCTCTAATAAGGGACTTTCAATCAATCAATCAATCAATCAATCAATCAATCAATCAATCAATCAATCAATCAATCGACTGAGGAGTCTCCTCACCGGCAGGTGAAGACCGCTTTCGTGTGTCTCGGACTTGTTTCACCATCCTCGTCTGGTTGTGTGCTTGGAAGTCTTTCTCATGTCTTACCAACACACCCAAACAGCCACGTTATTGAACTTCAAGGTAATACGCCCCGTGGCAGGCGCGCGTTGCGGGAGAGGTTACCGCTCTTTTCTTTCTCTGACGGGGAGTCACTGCACAAAGCAATCCCCATCGCCGTGCGCTGCGAGCCGTTGATATCAACCCGAGCGACACGAACGCACGACAGTCGATCCATAAGCTTGCGCCTTGCTGTGCACATGCACGATGCAGACGCTTTTAATAAATGTAAACTGTGTACAGCGATGTTAATTTTGACTTGAAACACCGAATCCTGTCTATGCAAACGCGTTGCACTATAAAAAGAAGGTTATAAGACTACCACTGTCAGCGTAGCCATGTAAGCACTGTTCATTATAAGTCTTAATGCATCTATTACATTCCAAGTATTTGGTACCATTATACTTTAACATTTTATTGATTGGCATAACATATCAAAATACGTTTTGTTCAATATGAGCTCGGGTACACGAGTAGACGAGTGCCATGCCATGCCCGGGAGGAGGCTGCCTTGAAAACTTCATCACAAAACAGCGCAGTAGCAGTGAGGAAGGCAGAAGCCAAAAGGAATATGTCGATGTTATATATTCCTTGAAGCTTACATTCGAGCGACACCTTCGAGCTAGATGTTGTGGTCATGCTGTTCTTGCTTTTCCGCTTATTGTTTCACACGAGGAGAAGCTCCTGCGACGGCACGCCGAGCCTGCTTCTCCCCGACGACGGAAACCAAGGTGGCCATCTCGTCAAAGGCAGCAGGTAGACGGGGACCAGTGGCATTTGCTGCACCGCGGATGGTCTTAGATGACGAGACCAGCACGGTGGATTGTCCAGTCGGGGTCTTGCACTGGATGTTGACGTCTCGAGGGTAGCACTCCAGCCGGCACCTTCTTTTCCAGCACTATAGGCGGCGAACCAGAAAGCAGTATCATCACCACTGCCGCTGGTTGTTCCGACAGGCATCCTCGTGCACCGGGCTGCAGGAGGGGGACGCGAAGGGCCGCACGACGGTTGCCAACAGGGCGAAGCTTCAGCCGGAATCCGCAATTTTGTCCTCGCCTTGAGGCTGCTTGCGTGGCTACGCGATGGGCGACAGCCGGAGCAAACCGTCGCGAGGGTGTCTGTGCGGCTTGCTCGATGTTCCCACGTGAATAACCCGAGAAGGCGCTGGGCGTTCTGCGAAAACGGAAACATTCCGTGTAGTCTTGAGGCGGATGCCAGCCGCTTCTTATGGCATCCTGCGAGCTTTCACGAACTCGGCCTGGCATCGGGCGTCGCAGACAGCGCCATCTTGGCGTGGCCAGGGCAAACTCCGGAGGTACGAACTTGGTGGCTTCAGCGCCAGCGAAGTCACCGCTATAGCTCCAGCTGGGATTTGGCACGACTTTCCCTACACGCACTCGAGATGCTGCGTGGAGTGGTCGTTGCTCGCAGCGAAGCCGGTGCGAATGATGTACTACTGCGCCGTGGTTGTCAGAAGCGTGCCTCCCGGCAAACGTGGAATGTTCTGGATGGCTCAGGGCGATGTCGTCGTAGCGGAGGCCGGCTGGGGTGAGGTTGCCTCGCCTGCTGGAGCGAACATGGCAGGCGTTTGCGCGGCCCGCATATTTCAGCGGAACTGCTTGCCTCGGTAGACGGAAACATCGCCGCCGAAGCTCGCGTATCCATTGACGTGGCATTGGTTGACGCTCCGGATGCGTTGCGAGGCAATGAACAGCCGGGTGGTGGCGGGCCGGATCGTCGGATCTCGGTCTCGGGCGCAGCACCAAGGCGTAGACCACGCCGAGTCCTACGAGTGTTTACGTGGGCCCTCGCTAGAGAGCTACGTGCCCTTGCGGAGACAGTCGTGGGAGATTCCCGCAGGCACGAATGCTGACGTGACAAATGGTAGCTGGCTGGCTGGCTCGATCCTTAAAATGGGCATCGGAACACGAGGCACGCGGAGGAAACGTCATCTTCTTTCCTCGGGCCGAGTGCCACGTACATCTGCTGACGTGGATTTCTCTCATTTCGACAGTGGAAGAAAGCGGTTAGTAAACGCATGGGGAATCCGAATTTTATATCAATTTGTAAGTCACAAAAATATTCGTTAGTGAGCAGGACAGGCTACTGGATTTGGTGCGAAAGAAAACATTTCTGTAAAGAAAATCAGAGAGACAAAGACAACAGCAACGAAAAACAGAGAGTGTATCGATGATGATGATGGTAATGATAACCTTCTTTTATGGCTCGTACCCCCAAGGGGGATAGGCCAAGAACCGGGAGGCAGGAGCTAGCTTAAGAGAATTCTTATTTGAATAAGAGAAACGGGGGCAAATAAAAGTAAAAACTAAACGAAATACTGAAATAACTAAACTAGTATGTGAGCGAGCAGCCAGATTATTTAAAGGGAACATTTTAAATTAGGTTATAATCAAGGATAGAATAAAAACAATGGTAATAAGCAATTAGGAGAAACCAATGTCAGTGAAATGAATGCCGATCTGATAGATGGCATAAAGCTACAATCCTTCGCGGGAGTAATCGTTTTGTTTCGGTAAAAAAAAAAAAACTGCGCAACAAACGTCTATGTGACGATAGCTTAGCGTCGAGGCTCCAAATGGTAATATTACTTGTATACTTAATCCTAAGCCAATTTTTCAGAGTGGAGCTTCGAGTAATATATTTCGGTGCCTTGAATGCTGTCGGCATGATAAAAAGAAGTCGTCTACTTAATTTTGCTTGCAGTAGTGACACAGAGGGGGCATCGTGAGACCAGCTCTGTGCAAATAAGAACTTACGGGGAATTTGCATTTATATCACATTTTACTGCGGAAGTGACAAAAATATTCATTTGCGTAACAGGACAGGCCACTGGATTTGGAGCGAAAGAATTCATTTCTGTTAGAGAAAATCAGAAAGACAAAGAGAAGATTGACGAAAAAAAGCGGGAATTAACGCAGCGCTGCTTGAAACCGCCTTTTCTTCTTCTGGGGGCGCAGTGTTTTCAACTGTCTCATGGTACATTGACGTCAGAGTGCATTCTTTGGTCCGAAAGGAAGTTTGGGTTCGTTTCTCTGAGGTGAGAGGCCGTGGGTGCTTTCTCCCTCGCGTTACCCTGTAACTGAAGACAGCGGAGTGCGTCACGTGCTTAATTTGACAAATGTAATCTGAACAGGCGGGAAATTTATAGAATATAATTATATTTGTGGTATACTGTTTTTATTTTTTAAAATGTGTTTCAGTTTGCCGGATGCTTACGGTACACTTCGGTAATGACGACAAACGTCATCGGCAAAACAACGAGAACAACAACAACAACAACATCAAAACAAAATGGCTAGTTGTTTAATATTCATTTATGCGAAAGTGATCACACCGAACTATTCAAGAACTCGGTAACCCAACAAACAACCGCAGTGAAATGTGGTGTAGGGATAGCGAATTTGAAGGTTGCCCTGGTACACGCCGCGACGGCTGCGCAATCGCAAATGCAAGGTGCCGATTCTGTAATTGTTCACAGGTGCTACTTTGAATGTATTGAACCCGCAATAACGTATTTCATTCCCTTTTAAAAATGGTTTTCTTGTGCTCTGAAGACATTTGCGACATTGTAGAACTACAACCCGACATTGGTTCGTTTGAATTTGATGATATTGCTTAGGTCTTTTTTTATATTCTTTTGTGCCAATGAATGAACGAAAAACTTTATTTCATGAGCTTTTCAGCGCATGCGCCGGATGGAAGTGGTTCCCACTTCACGGAAATCCATATGCTGTTCTCGCCGCCTAGCCCCTGGTTACGAGCCAAAGCTGGTCTTCCAGGGCGGGGCTGGACAGCAAGATCTTCCATCGCTCTCTAAGGGGTTGGATGGGTAGGGGGATCATGTTGGGGTTAGGATTGGTGAGGAGTGGTGGGTGTTGTTGGCTAAATTTACATTCTGCAATCATGTGTTGGAGTGTACCTGGCTCGTGACACACGGGGCATTCTTGCCCGTACTGGCTCGGGTACATGCGGTTTAGTAATCGGGGGTGGGGAAACGACTCTGTCTGGATCTGCCTATATGTTGTCTGCTGCTCCCTCGTTAACTTGAGGTGTGGCTCGGGGAAGCTCTGTCTCTCGTTTCTGTAATATTCCACTATGTCTTTGTACGTGACCAGTGGTTGGCTCTTTGCGTCCTCCTCTGCCCTCTCCGCGGCTGCGGTTCGGTGTGATAGCGCTCGGGCCTGCTGGTGGGCAAACTCATTGCCCTCCACTGCGGAGTGGGCGGAACCCAGATTAATTCTATCTCCTCCCCTTTCGGGGGTTCCTTGCCTTTGAGCGCCCGAAGCACCAACCGGGACACCCAGCCCAACTGGAAGCTCCTATACGCTTGTTGCGAGTCTGTGACCACTCTGGTCCTGCCTTGTGTAGTGAGGGCCAGGGCAATTGCTAGCTCTTCTGCTTCGTCGACATCGTTTGTTTTTACCGTCGCGCACGTTAGCAGCTTTTCTGTGGTTGTCACCGTTACGGTCGCCCAGCTTTTTCCTCTGTCTTCGGAGGCGTGTGTGAAGATTACCCCCCTTCTGCCCAGCCAGCAGCCTGTTGTAAGCCTTTGCTCTGGCCTCTTGTCTGCCGCTGTGGTGTGCTGGGCTCATTTTCTTGGGGGTGGTTTTACCTTTATTGCTTCTAGCCAGACGTCTGGTAGTTGTCCTCGCTCCGTCTGTCTCGTCTCCTCCCAGCCGATCTTCTTCAGGACTCTTCTGCCGGCCTTCGTTTGACTTAGGCGATGCTTCTGGCTGATGAGGTGGCCCTCGATCAGTTCGTCTACCGTGTTATGCAGGCCCAACCTCATGAGTTTGTCCGTGGAGGCACTTATCGGGACTCCGATGGCTTGCTTGATTGCTTTTCGGATTATCACGTCGATCTGGTTCCTTTCGACCGTGCTCAGCAGGAGATACGGTGCCACGTACGTAATTCGGGAAGTCACGAAGGCCTGTACGAGCCTCAGGGTGTCGTGCTCTTTCATTCCTCTGCGTCTCATCGCCACTCTGCGGAGCATGTGCAGTACTTCATCCGTCTTGTGCTTTAGCTTTCTCACAGACGCTTCCACCTTGTTGTTTGCTTGTATCACCAGTCCCAGGATCTTGACACTTGGGCCCGGCAAAATGTCTTCTGCGTCTAGCACCTTTTTAATATCTTCCTTGAGTCTTTTCGGCGCCTGTTGTCGTACTACCACCAGTTCCGACTTGTGTGGCGAGTATCTTAGGCCGCATTCCTTGGCATATTTGTCCACCACTTCCGCCGCCGTCTGCAGCATGTCTTGCATCCATCCGTGGAATCCAGCCTTCGTCGTCCAGAGCGAGACGTCGCCGGCGTAGAGCGCGTGCCCTAAGCCTTGAAATGCTTCGAGCGCCTTGGGCAGGTGCAGGAGTGCCATGTTGAACAACAGGGGCGAAAGGACCGATCCTTGAGGGGTCCCCCAACTGCCCAACTCGATAAGCGGGGATACTTCCTCCCCCACTCTAATTCTTGCTTTCCGATCTGTTAGGAAACCTCGAACGTAGTTATACGCCCGTTCTCCACAGCCAGTGCTCTGGAGGTTGGTCAGGATGCTAACGTGGGGGACGTTGTCAAACGCTCCCTTGAGGTCAAGCACCAATATGGCGCGTGGCGAATGCCTCGTGGCCTGTTTCATGACCTCTTCTTTGATCTGTATGAGCACGTCCTGCGTGCTCGGGTGCTTTCGGAAACCAAACATGGTGTCCGGCATTTGGTTGGTTTTTCCAAGTGTCTCTGTAGTCTATTTAACACCATCCTTTCCATCACCTTGCCCACGCAGGACGTGAGGGAGATGGGTCTCAAATTGTCGATGTGTGGGGCTTTGCCCGGTTTTGGAATGAACCTAACCTCTGCCTCCTTCCAGCTTCTTGGCAGTTTGCCGCTTTCCCAAGTCTCATTCATGTGCCTGAGGAGCTCTGCTCTCGCTCTGTCGCTCAAGTTGTTCAGTAGTCGGTACGTGATGGCGTCCGGCCCCACAGCGCTTTTCTGGTTGCTCTCTGTTATGGCTGTTCTTAGTTCCGGGCCCGTAAAGGGCTTGTCCAATTTCTCGTTGGGGAGGCCTCGGTGCGCTCCCGGCCGATCCTTGCTCTTCTCCGTCTTGATATATTTGTTTTAGGGGCGAAGCTCCTTAGGGTGTGGGTCTGTTCCTCCTCTGTAGTAGTAGTAGTCGTCGTAGTAGGTAGCCACGTCTACTTTTATGAGAAAAAAAAATTCCGAGAGTTGTGGCCGTAGCGGAATCGAACCAGGGACCCCTCGCTTCTGAACGCGTGGCGCTAACCACTACGCCACGAAGCGCACATGGACAGACGCACCACGATGGCAATAAATACCCAACATTAACGAAAGACTGCGCGTTTCTAACGCGTTTGTGCTAGCGCGTTACGGCCCGTGCAAGAAGCTGGTGTAAGACGCTGTGGCCTCTCCGCCTTACCCCCGTATTCATAAACGCTGATGGCGTCGGCAAACGCGGTGCACGTTCCGGCATGTGTAAACGGCTGCGTAAGACGCTGTGGCCTCTTCCCCTTAGAGTACTGCACGTTTCTAACGCGTTTGTGCTAGCGTCCCCTTAAGCGGGAGATGGTGCAATTATAATGAAGGGCGCTGTTATAAAATAGGAATGACGTCACATATGGCGCGTGTCATTGGTGGAAGTCAATTGTTCGATTTAGTGCGGCGAGACTGGGCGAATTACACGGAAGATTCACGGTTTACCGATGATTCCCTCCGGAGCTTCGCCCACTCATCATCATTCACCCCGTGGATATGCGGTGTTTTTTTCGTTATGATAGAGGCGTAAGTTTTAGTTGAAGGCGATATCGCATCTACCATGTCTGTACGAGACGACTGTGCAAAACGGCAACGGTGTCTGCGTGTTGACATGGCAAATTATGAATTGTTGCTCACGAATCGGCGTGGCGTAGTTGTAGGATGGATTTGGATCTGTAGGTCGGAGGTTCCAATCCTAGGAAGCTTTTCAGGGGCGAAGCTCCTTATAGCGGCACCCGTTCGTCCCCGTCGTAGTAGGTAGCCACGTCTAGTTTTATGAATTGCTCAATAGATGGCGTTGTGTGTCCGTATATGTATGTATACCCATATATACATATATATGTACACGTATAGTATAACCGGAAGCGGACTTCCGCTTCCGTTTCCACTTCCGGCTTCCGGAGAACGCTTCCGGCGTTTTATGAAAAAAAAAATTCCGAAAGTTGTGTCCGTAGCGCGGAATCGAACCAGGGACCCCTCGCTTCCGAACGCACGGCGCTAACCACTACGCCACGAAGCGCACATAGACACACGCACCACGATGGCAATAAATACCCAACATTAACGAAAGGCCGCGTTTCTAGCGCGTTTCTAACGCGTTTGTGCTAGCGCGTTACGGCCCGTGTAAGAAGCTGGTGTAAGACGCTGTGGCCTCTCCGCCTTACCTTCAACGCGTTTCGAACGCGCTGCCCAAGGCGGTGGCAAGTCAAGTTCAAGTCGAGGAGCGTTTATGAATACGGGGGGTATACTCTCTCAGCAGTCATGTGATGGCGTCGGCAAACGCGGTGCACGTTCCGGCATGTGTAAATGGCTTCGTAAGACTGCTGTGGCCGCTCCCCCTTACTAGAGAGTACTGCACGTTTCTAACGCGTTTGTGCTAGCGTCCCCTTAAGCGGGAGATCCGATGATTCCCTCCGGAGCTTCGCCCACTCATCATCATTCACCCCGTGGATATGCTGTGATTTTTTTTCAAGTTTTCCATTAGTTTCTCCACCTCCCCCTCGTAATTGTTCAGGGTCCGAGCCATACTCCTGTTTGTCTCGCTCTTGCTTGTCATCGGGTCGATGAGGTGCCTGAGGAGCTGCCACGTTTTGCGGGTGGATAGGGTTCCTTGTAGGCCGTCGCACAGATCGAGCCGAGCTTTCTTTACATAAATCCGCCGCATACTCTGCCGCCTTGGCGTTTATTTCCCGTATCCTCTTGCGTAACTTCTTGTTGTGTCTCTGCCTTTTCCAGCGTTTGGTTAGGCTGCGTCTCGCTTCCCACAGGTGTGCCAGTCTGGCGTCTATACGGGGGGTTTGGTGAGTGGTCGCGATCTTTTGCGTGTGTTTTTCTACGATGTCGAGCTGCTGTTTCTCCCAGGTCTCGTACGTCTGTCTTATTGTCCATTCTTCCTCATCCGATTCCTCTTCTTGCTCCTTTCTCAGCTTATCCCAATTGGCAATCCTCGCCGTGCCCGTCTTCACCTTGAGGGTGGGACCTCTGATTGGGATTCTGATTACGTCGTGGTCCGACCCCAGATTCGTTCCCACGTTTTGCCATGAGGCATCCAGAGTCCCCATCAGGAGCGAGAGGTCCGGCGTGGTGTCTCTGGTCGTGCTCGTGCCCATGCGGGTGGGTGTGTCGGGCTCGTTGAGTAGGGTCAAGTTGTGCTGTTCTATCAAATGTGCTAGTTCTCTCCCTCTTTTCGAACAGAACCGGTATCCCCATGTCGTGTGAGGGGCGAAATCCCCCAGTATGAACAGCGGCCGGGAGCCTGCCTTGCTCACTGCGTTCTGTATTGTTCCCGCTATGTCTATTCCTTTCACTGTCATCAGTGAAAGGAATAGGCTGTCATCACTTGATGACAGCCTGTCCCAGGCAATGAACCATCCAAACGGGAAGGGCCCGGCTCCAGCTTCTCCGGCAACCTCGTCGCTCCTGCTTTGTGATTCTGCCTTGTCAGCCCAGCCGACACCACCTCGCATGGAACCATCAGCTTGGAACCATTCTACACTGTTAGTCTCCGCTCCCCCTCGCACGGAACCATCAAGCAGCAATTCGTGCCTTGGCAAGAATTGCCCCCCCCCCCCCCAAAAAAAAAAAAAGATCTACGCGCCATTAAGGTGTCACTACCAGCCAACACAGTGGTGTAGCTGAGTGACTCCTAGCTCGACGCCGGCATAAACGACGGCGAAGTCTTCGATGCAGCACGATACGCCGTATTTCGAAGGGACCGACGCGGTAGAGGCAGGGGCGGTGGTGTTGATTGCAGTCACCTCGGCCTGCATTATTGCGATGGGCCGCGATGGCTTGGACGAGCCGGAGCTGGAAGCGTTGTTCATTGAGTTACTGCTACCGAGGGTGACGACTCTTCTCGGGTGCATTTACTGTCCACCTAACGCGAGGGAGTCCGCGTACCACCACCTGGATGCCACACTATCCTGTGCGGCGACTAACACCTGCAGGAACATTGTTATTCTTGGCGACTCTAATACTCACGCCGACTGGTGGGACCACGATGACACTCTCCCCAGCGAAAGCTGCGATGACCTTCTCCTCAACACAATGTGCTCGGCGGGGCACTCTAAAGTCTACCGGTCCCCTATACCGTGCTGCGAACAATCTGGTGCAAGAGCTGTGCAGCATCAGTCATGCTGACCCTGGGGTTTTTTGTATGAATAATTGGATCGCTGTACTCTTATAGTGTTTCAAGTGAAGTCTAATTATATATGTGCTCCAATTCACTTTCCTAATCCTTGCGTAGACATGTCGCCGTATGGCATCGCGATTATGACTGCGCTCATTGCCTGACCTCGGCAACCGTTTGTAACTTGGCACGTTGTCGCTGTTGGCTTCCGCTTATCGCGAGCTGGGTGTTCCACGTGACCTTCGCAGCCTACTCAATGACCAGGCGGTTGCCGACGTCTGTTAATGAGCACAGTTACTTTGTTCGAATATTTTTTGGAACCTGTGGAATCACTGCGCGCGATCACGCAATCACGGCGCACGTTTCAATCACGGCGCACTTTTCAATTTCGAGCGCTCTGAGTTAACCGAAAAAAAAAAATTACGCAGAGTACAGCGCAATGAAAAGGACTGAATATCAATGCATTCGTTTTCATCGCACTGTATTCTGCGTTTTAGGACGCACGAAGAACTTTCCTACTCAAGATTGCATTAAAAATCGAACAACGTCGCATTTTCCCGCGAAAACGAAACGTCGATAGAGCGGGGCCCCGCGCCCCGTATCTTGAAGGTAATTTCAGGTAATCTTCAGCAACCTCTGCAGGTGTTCGCGAAAAGTGTGGCCGGGTTCGAGTCCCTATTCTGGGATTCGGCCAGCCTTGTTCTGCGCGATGGTGGAGCCGTAATTGCGCATGCTCTTTGATCAGTGCCCCGCATGTCGACCGCATTCCGCTATCATTCTGAGAATCACAAGGAAAACTGGTTGCCACCATGACAGCAGGGCTGACGCGAAGAAAGGGCAGCGGGGGGGGGGGGGAGGGGAAGGAACGCAGCCGAAGAAGAAAACATCCTTTGTCATTTTCCGAGCAACAGAGTGCTTAAAAACAACAGTGCCAATGTGTGAGGAGGGATTCCTGAAACTTTTCGAGCGTAGTGCTCCTTTTGCTGCCGTAACTCCTTCGAGAGCAAGTCATGTTCCTTTCCGTCCTTTATCATCTAGGCCAATGCCTGCAAGCATAAAAAAAAAAACCTCAAGTTATTCTTCCGTCCTGGAGCGCCATCATGCTTTCTGCACGCTTCAACACCTCTGGTACAGACAGCGTTGGAGTTTCCGGACACCGACCTGGTAGAGAGAGACGCGTCATGGAGTATACTTTGCAACCTCCCTGAAACGCAAATAGCTAGCAGCTGCTGCCGGTCTTCATCACGCCAGCGTTGTCACAGCGAGTGTCCGCGGTTAGCGAGTTAGATCTGTTCATGCTTGTCTGTGCACGCGTGAAAGCAAGCTAGTTAATTTAAATAGTAAGCAAATGTGTACGGCCGATAAAACTACGACCCTTATTTCCTGCAGTTGTGAAATAATCTGCTATCCTATTAATGCTTCGCCTTTCCCGTTAAACGGCAACATTCTTTAATTACCCGCATAATTTGTGCTCAAGACGTGCCCTGGTTGCGGAAGAGATCTCAGTAATCGAACGAGTTAGGTTCCATATCATATAATGTACCCCCCCCCCCCTTTTTTTTAAGCAGCTTGGTTAAAGTAAAGTTTACTGGGACACCCTCTATAACACTATGATAAACAGGAGTGCACTGTAGGAATGTGGTCATATCTTGCTCGAGAAATTTGGTCAACGGTTACTCATGTTAAAGAGAGAGAGAGAGAAATCAGAGTGCTTCAGCACTAGGCCGATGAAAACCGCAAGGAACCGTGGGTCGTGAAAGGTGGTTGCGGCGGTCAGCCATTCGGAGGGAGTTGTAGGTGGGAGGGATGAAAGTTTGGGTAAGGGGGCTAATTTTGGATGGCACTGCCATAGGATACGTGATGTGTTCGGAGGATAGACACCACAGTGGCTATAGCGAGGGAGTTCTTCAGTAAGTATGCCGTAGAGGAGCCTTTCGATTGTAGCTTTATTCTACCTACCAGATCAGCATTCATTTCAATGACATTGGTTTCTCCTAATTGCTTATTACCATTGTTTTATTGCGATAGCAATTATATGGACACTTCAACCGGATTTCTGCCGTCGTCGTCGCCGTCGCCGTAAGGTTCCGTATACATTCCAAGGGTGATAAAATCGTCGCCGCGCGCCGTATGCGCGAGCGAAAGCGCGCGAGGCAAGCGCGCTAGCACGGAGGGCGAACCCCCCCTCCCCGCGCGCTGTCACAGAGAGCGAACGCTCGGCGGAAAGCAAACGTGACCTTCGCGCAAAAGACCGTGTGGGTATTGGAGGGAGGGAGGGAGGGAGGGAGGCGGGGCGGCGCTGTTCCAGGCGGGAGGCTACTGGATTTGGATCTTTCGCTCCAAATCCAGTAGCCTGTCCTGCTCGCTAATGAATATTTTTCTCACTTACAAATTGATATAAAATGCGAATTCCCCGTGCGTTTTCTAACCGCTTTCTTCCACTGTCGAAATGAGAGAAATCCACGTCAGCAGATGTACGTGGCACTCGGCCCGAGGAGAGAAGATGACGTTTCCTCTGCGTGCCTCGTGTTCCGATGCCCATTTTAAGGACCGAGCCAGCCAGCCAGCTACCATTTGTCACGTCAGCATTCGTGCCTGCGGGAAGCTCACACGACTATCTCCGCAAGGGCACGTAGCTCTCGAGCGAGAGCCCACGCAAAAACTCGTTGGACTCGGCGTGCTCTACGCCTTGGTGCTGCCCCCGAGACCGAGGTCCGACAATCCTGCCCGCCACTACTTGGCTATTCATTGCCTCGCAACGCATCCGGAGCGCCAACCAATGCCACGTCAATGGAACCGCGAACTTCGGCGGCGACGTCTCCGTCTACCGAGGCAAGCAGTTCCGCAGACATGTGCGGGCAGCACAAACGCCTGCCATGTTCGCTCCAGGAGGCGAGGCAACGTCACCCCCGCTGACTTCCGCCTCTACGTCATCGCCCTGAGCCATCCACAACATAGCGCGTTTGCCGGGAAGCACGCTTCTGACAGCCACGGCGCAGTGGAACATCATTCGCACCGGCTTCGCTGCGAGCAGCATCTCGAGTGCCCTTAGGGAAAGTCGTGCCAAATCCCAGCTGCAGCTACCGCTATGACTTCGCTGGCGCTGAAGCCTCCAAGTTTGTACTTCCGGAGTTTGCCCTGGCCACGACAAGATGGCGCCGTCTGCGACGCCTGATGCCAGGCTCAGGTCGGCAAAGCTCGAAGGTTGCCACAGCAAGCGGCTGGCATCCGCCTCAGGACTACACGGAATGTTTCGGTTTCCCAAGAACGTCCAGCGCTTTCTCGGGTTATTCAGGTGGGAACATCGAACAAGCCGCACAGACGCCCCCACGACGGTTTGCTCTGGCTTTCGTCCATCGCGCAGCCACACAAGCGACTTCAAGGAGAGGAGGACGTTGCGGACTCCGGCTGAAGCTTCACCCCGTTGTCAACCGTCGTGCTGCCCATCGCGTCCGCCTCCTGCAGTTCGATGCAGGAGGATGCCTGTCGGAACAACCAGCGACCGTGGTGATGCTTCTGCTTTCTGGTAAGCCGCCTGGTGAGGGAAAATAAGGTGCGGTCTGGAGCGCTATCTAGCTAGACGGCAACGTCCAGCGCGAGACAACCGCGGCTGGCGAATCCTGCCTGCTGGTCTCGTCATCCAGCACCATCCGCGGCGCAGCAGACGCCGCTGCTCCCCGTCTACCTGCTGCCTTTGACGAGATGGCCAACCTGGTGTCCATCGTTGGGTTAAAGCAGGCTCTGCGTGCCGTCGTGTGAGCTGCTTTATGCTCGAAACAACAAGCGGAAAAAGCAAGAACAGCACGACCACAACATCTAGGCCGAAAGTGTTGCTGGAATGTAAGCTTGAAGGAATATATAGCATCCACATATTCCTTATGGCTTCTCCCTGCATCTCTGCTGTTTCGCTGTTTTGTGATGAAATTTTCAAGGCTGCCTCTTTCCGGGCATGGCATGGCGCTCGGCACTTGTCTTCCCTTAGACGCTGCCGCTGCGCAGGCCGCCTTCGTGGTTGGCTTCGTGGTTGCCTAAGGTCCCTAGATAAAAGAAGTTGTTTCATCTAGAGACCTTATGGTTGCCGAGCGAACAGCAAATGTCTTGGCCGATCGCGGATGTCGTCCAGTCAAGCCGCGACCGGATCCAGCTGTGTGAAACCAGGTGTTCCGGTGGAAGTGGGCGGCAAGCCTATTCACAGCCGCCGAAAATCACTCCATCGATCCCTACTAAGACGGCATCCTCGGCAACGGCACAGGCGGCAGCCAAAAAGGACATCGCGCGACGGCGCACTTGGCTAGTCATTGACGCTGGAGACGAAGAACACTCCTGTCGGTGTTGACGCTAGAACTGACATCGTTCGGCTTGTGTCGGAGTACGATCACGGGGCGTGGGAACATAATTTTTATTTTCGCTGCCTTCTAGAGTTATGCAGGCTCATTCAGGTTAAAATGCAGGCTCATATTGGACAAAATGTATTTTCATATATTATGCCAATCAACAAAGAGTTAAAAAAGTGTAATTTTTGTTAATTCTTCTAACGTTACAGTTCCTTCAACACTTTTAACGAACAGTGCTTATGGCTACGGTGAAAGTGGTGGTTTTATCACTTGTTTTGACAGAGCAACGCGTTTCTTTAGACAAGATTCGGCATTTCGAGTCAAAATTAACATCGCTGTACACAGTTGTGAATATATTAAAAGCGTCTGCGCTGTACATGCGCACAGGCAGGCGCAAGCTTATCAATGGACTTGTCACTGGGCGTACGTATATGCCGCTCACGTTGACACCAGCGGCTGCCGTGATAGCGAACTCTCGCAGCGCACGGCTCTGGGGATTACTTGACTCCCCTATACGGGCTGCACGAAGGAACGCGCAAAAGAAAGAAAAGGCCTGTAAGCTTTCCCCCAATGCGCACCTCCTGCGGAGCGTATGACCTCTGGATAGGATAGGAATAAACTTTATTTATGCAGCGGTTAAGGCTGTTGGTGCCCGGGGCTAGGCTGCCAGGGGTCCATCGCCGGAGAAAAATCTTTCGAGATCCTCGGCAATGGCCATGGCCTGCTGGACGGCCCACTCCTGGCCCTCGGGTGCCTCGCTGAGGAGGGTGGCTTGCCATATCTCAGCGAGGCGCCCCGCTTCAGAGGGTCCTGCTGTTATCTTCCCCTTCCTCTTGGTCCTTCTTCTTCTTCAGGGCGTTGACATTCCCAAAGTACATGGTCCATATCAGCCCGTTCGTGCTCACACCACGGGCAGCCGGGCGACGGGTGCAGCGCGGGCCACAGGCGGTGCAGGTGGTAGGGGTTGATGAAAGTGCCCGTCTGCAACCGCCTCAGGTCGACTGCCTGGGACCTGTCCAGCCGCACGTGGGGTTGTGGATATGTCATACGTTCTTTCCTGTAGTGCGCAAGAACCTCTCGGTACGAGGCCGGAAACTCCTCGATATCACGGTCGGCGTCCCCGTGGATCCCAGCTCCGTCCGCCGCGATTTGGGTTGTGTTGGTAATTCCTCCGCTGGGTTCCCGCACAACAACGGCGGCTGCCCTCTGGGTGATCGCGTCGCGGCGGGTAAGTTGCCTCGCGACGAGATGGGCACGCTCGTTGTGGTTGGGCGGGATGCCGGTGTGTTTTCGGCTGTATGTATTGTTGTTGTTGCGGCTGTTGTCTTCTTTAGTACCAAGCTCCCCGACGTGCGCAGGGAACCATTTGAGGGACTTGTTCGTAATCGTGCCGGACACGAAGTCCCCGGCTCTGGCGTTGAGCATGCGCGCCACATCCGCGGACACCCAACCTTTGGTGTAGTTCCGGATCGCTGATTTGGAGTCGCTTATGATCAGGCTATCCTCCGTACCTCCGTGGAGTACCGCGACGGCTATGGCCATCTCCTCCGCTGCTTCGGCCGACGGCAGCCTAGCTGATGCCGTGACTCGGATCCCTCCCTTCGTATCTACGACCGCCATGGAGAAGGCGGGCTCCGCCGCCGTCGGCCGGCCGTGTCGTTGATGTTGCTGCTGTTGCTGCTGCCGTTTTTGTCGTCGTAGTAGTAGTGATGGTGGTGTTGGCATCGCCGGTTCGCCTCGCACATTTCGTTGTAGTGGCGATGGTGGTCGTCGTCCCTCGTCGCCATCAACGTTACCGGCGGGCCGCGGGTACCTGGTTGCATCGACGAAGAGGACGCCTTCTCGTTTTCCGTGCTCCTCGAGGATTGCTACCGCCCTTCGTTTACGTCTTTGCACGTCATGCGCCGGGTGCATGTTCTTCGGCATGTTTTCCGTCTGTATGGCATCCCTGACTTCCGGTAGCAGTGTTTCCTTCAGTCCCCGCGCCCAGGGGCGTAGCCAGGGGGGGGGGGGTGTTGGGGGGGTTCAAACCCACCCCCGAAATTTTTTCCGCACCCCCCCCTCCCCCCGCCCCACTTACCCACCCTTTGTTCTCGTCGCTTCGCGCTGACATAATTCAAGGAACCGGTGCTACTATCACAATTTCATTCCTGGGCGCTTCCGTTTGGGTTGGTGATTTACAGCGAATCATTTCTGCATATGGAAAAAAAAAACTGTCACGGTGTTTGTCAAGGCTTTGACACTCTCTGAGGTTTTCGGCGAGAATGTGGCGGCCGCATTCTGAAGCAACAAATGCGGCAGCCGCATTTTAGATGAAGGCGAAAATGCTCGAGGCCCGTTTACTTAGTTTAGGTGCACATTAAAGACCCGAGGTGGTCTAAATTTCCGGTATACATTTCCGCCGCTTCCCTTCAGGTGCCGGTTAGGCCGCGCTCGCGCAGGATCTTAGGCTACGTTCACACTTGGTCTCGGAGCTGTCGGAAGCGGCAAAATCTTGCAAAAATCCACTCGCCTAGGCGGCAAAACAGGCAGAAAAACAAGCGGTGAGCCAAATCGGTCTCGGACCGATTTTTTCGCTATGGCGAAACGGAAACGCGGCGAAAAGTCGTTCTGCTCGACCGGAAGCTACACTAGCATGTAAACAACTGGTCGTAAAATTGAACATGGCACCAAAAGTGTAGGCTGCAATGCTGATCGACGCGATCAAGAACCACCCCTTGCTCTACGACAAGAGTGGTACTAAAACGTACTGTCAGCAGTACTCGCGATAGTATTCAACGTCGCGCGACCGGAGGTGCGGCAACGAAGCCTTGGCGTGACCCAACTTCTCGCGCTTTTGCAAAGCCAGGCAACCCCACCACCACCGTTTCCGAGGTGTCCGCGTCTTCCGTTTATTCATTGTACATTTCTAGAAAACAAGTAGGTAGAAGTATAAAAGCCATTTCTTCTTCCACTTCCATGGCAGACAATAGTTGGGCAGATTCCTCGTTGGCGCTCTATAATTCGTGCACGTGCACGGTATGTTGCAGAAGTCGCGGGGTGCTTTTCTCGTCGCGACGATAGATTGGGAGCGTGGGTCTCACGTATATAGGACGCGCAGGCTTTGGCGAGCCCCAACACAAGGGCCAGCCCGGGCCACGGCTTTGGTGTTCCCGTTGCCGCTTTGGTGTCCTGGAGGCGCCGACAATAATACGAAATGATGACACATTATTAGAATTAGTAAATAAAAGCTATTAAAGTAATATAATCACGCCTAGGCACCAACCTGTGACTCAGCGCTACCGCGCCCTTGTGAGGAGAATCAGGGAACGCCAACGAGGAATTTGCCGAAGGTCGCAAATGACACGCGAAGTTGCGCAAAATGATCAATTTTGATGACGGGTGGGTCAATGAATGAACATACCGCTCGAAATAATGCGATAATGAGCGCCACCACGCCGACAAACGTACGCAGACTAGATGGATGTGGACGAAAGCGGCAGCGGCGGTAGCAAAACAAATGTGAACTTGGACATGCGCGGAAAAGATTTTCCGGCCGCTTTGGCCTTTCCGCCCGCTTGCCGCTTCCCAAGTGTGAACGTAGCCAGTCTGCGCACGAAACGTCTCTTGTATGCGATTGCGCCACCACGGAAGGCTGGTCGTTACTGTTGTGTTGTGGAATCCCAAACCAGCAATGTACACACGAAGGGGTTGATGCCAGCAGTGAAATTCCACCGACTCGCAACAGAATGCACGAAACAGACAGCCGACAAGCATGCATGAATTACTGCTGTGCGCAGTACAGCGTAAGTGAACTCTTGTTGCAGGCGCTGACAGTTCTCGTCGGAGTTCACGCGTCCTGAGAAATTGATTATGTGCACTATGCACTGAACAAGACCGGAGTTCATTCTTGAATCACTAGTACACCAACCAGTCGAGATTCTGTGAGGTATACGAGGCCGCTTCCTGTTTGCACCGGCGTAAGTGAAGCAGAAATGAGTTGCACGCACTACTTAACATGCGTACACATGCCATATCTATGCTGTGCGGTGAAATATTCTATACAATTCTGAATCTGTTGACGTAAAGGCAAATGACGGCTGCACACTCGCACACAGCGGAAGACACAGCGGCCCATGCACTTGCCGCAGGAAATGCAACTCTCTCGTATGAGGGAGCAGGGCGACGAAAGCTTCTAAAAAAAAAAAAAAAAAAAAAAAAAAGCCTTCCCCGTTTTTGCGCGTACTGAAGTTTTCTAGCGCAAAGACGCAGCGAACAAGCTATTGCTATGGGAGTAGGTATAGCCTGGTCACGCATGCATTTTCACGTGTATAGCCGGCCTTGACTTGTGAAACGCACTTCGGCCCGACGAGGACGACGCCATCTACGCTTAACGGAAATTAACAATTAATGATGGCTTCTCCGATCGGGCGGGTCGTCTCAATGATGCGTTTTCGAAGACTGGTCGATTCAGTGGCGCGATGAGAGACCGTTGCTCCAAACGCCCACTGTACCTGTCGTACTTACTGTATTTACTGAGCTTACTTTACTTTTTACTTAATTTCTTCACAAGCACACGCACACGCGAGGGGGGGGGGGGTCCCATGTCTTTGATATACATGTATAGAGTCTGCTTAAACTACCGATATTTATTATCGATCACGTCACGTAGAGGAAAGCAGACGCTTGCCCCCCCCCCCCCCCTCCCATCGGGCCGGTGAACCCCCCCCCCCCCCTCGAAAAAAATTTGTGGCTACGCCCCTGTCCGCGCCTCATGATATCGAATCCCGAGCTGGTCGAGGATTCGTCTTGCCGTTTTGGTGCCCGACAGCCTCTTCAGCTGCGCTATTCTCTGCGCCTCGGCGACCTCCTCGAGCGTGTTGTGTACGCCAAGCTCGAGGAGCCTGTGAATTGGCGTGTACTGGGGTACCCCCAGGGCGGTCTTGAACGCCCTGCGGATCGCCACGTTCAGCTTATCGGTTTCGATCCTGTTCCAGTCGGCATACGCGGCGACGTACGATATATGGCTCAGCGCGTACGCATGTATCAGCCTCGTCACGTTGTGTTCCTTCATTCCTTTCCTCTTGTTCGCGACCCGCCGCACGAGGTGCGTGGCGGCGGCTACTTTCTTCTGCAGTCGGGAAACCAGCTCGCGGTTGGCACCATTCTCTTCCAGCCACAGGCCGAGCACTCGCAACTTGGACACCGTCGGTATTCGGGTCCCCTCCCTCGTCGTGACGTGGACGCCCAAACGACGGGCGTCGAGCACGCCCTGCGGGAGGGGTCCTTTCCTGCGCGGTCTGTGGAGTAGGATCTCTGACTTGTCGGGTGAGCAGACGAGTCCCGTGTCTTCAAGGTGCCGCTCCACCTCCCGGACGGCCTGCTGCAGTCGGTCTTGCATTTCGCCAACGCTCGTGTTCTCCGTGGTCCATACTGTCACGTCATCTGCGTAGATCGTATGAATGATGCCTCTATCGCGTCGAGACGCTCCGGCAGGCCGATCATGACGAGGCTGAAAAGCATGGGGGAGAGTACGGAGCCCTGCGGCGTTCCAGCACCGCCCATTCGGACCGTTCGCGGCGTGGCCCCGTCGATCTTTACCGTCGCCTCGCGTTCATTCAGGAAGCTGCAGACATATCGGTGAAACCTCGCTCCGAGATCGAGTCGGCTGATCTTGTCCAATAAGGCCATTTGCTTCACAGTGTCGAAGGCGCTCTTGAGGTCTAGCCCGAGCAAGGCGCGCACGTGAGTGCTCGGAGCGTTCACTACCTGTTCTTTGATCTGCAGCATGGCGTCCTGCGTGGAAAGTCCCTTCCAGAAACCGATGATGTGGGTGCCGAAGGCGTCCTGCTTCTCGAGGAGCGTCGTCACCCTGTTGAGGCAGGCATGCTCCATCACTTTCCCAACGCAGAACGTGAGGGAGATCGGCGTCATGTTTCGGACCTCTAGCGGTTTGCTCGGCTTCGGTATGAGTATAACGTCCGCGGACTTCCACTCTTGCGGAATTCGGCCCTCCTTCCAGCACGAGTTGATGTACTCGCCGGGCTTCTCGATGGCGTCGTCGTTCAGGTTCCTCAGGATTTGGTTGGTGATCCTGTCAGGACCGGGTGCCGATTTGGTCTTCAATAGCTGGAGGACCGCTCTAATTTCCTGCACGGAAAAGTCAGCGTCAAGCTCCTCGTTGGGAGCCCCGCGGTACTCGGGGTGACTCTTCCCTTCCGGTCGAGCGAGGTGCGTCTGCACGATCTCCTCCGCGAAGACTTCCGGGTCGTCCTTGTACTTGTGTCGCAGCTTGGCCATTACGAAACCCTCTTATTGCGTCAGACGTGGTGGGACCGCGAGCTTCTATAGAAGCCGCGGTGATTGGGTGGTTGATGAGAAGTTCCCGCCGTTCTGCGAAGTAGCCGGACTCTGCCGTTCCGCGTTAGGAACCGACAATTCAGCAGAAATGCTTTTCCCAGCTGTTCGGCTTCCATTTAATGATAGAGTAGTAGTAGCAGTATTAAACTTTGTTGCAACCTTTGAGAGGTAAGGCATCGGGTGAAGAAAGTGGTCTTCACCTGCCGGTGAGCAGACTCCTCAGTTCAGAAGTCCAGCAGGAACCACCGCCCATGGCACCTGCTCCACCAGCCGTAGCTGGTCTTGCAAGCTGAAGCTGGACAGTGCTGTTTCCCAATGGTCTAGGTTGGTTTTAGGAAGAGGTTCCAGGTTGGGAATGCATTAGCATGTCCACGCTTAATGGATCGAATATGAAATGCTTCATTAGTACAGCACTTAGACGTAAATGTAAGCGCAGCTCGTACGATACCCCTACGACGCAACGCTGCCTGCCATGTGTTGCAATGTATTTGAAACGGTGCGCAGCAAACGGACCCATTGCTGGCACCCTGGTTAGCACGTCGATCTGGGGGGGGGGGGGACGTATAACTTTAAAGCCGACGAAATAGGCAGATGCCATTGTTTGCACAAATATAATGTCGAGGAACTTTTGGCATGGCTCGGGCTGAAGAATCGACGCTAAGGCTGATGATCGTAGTGATGATGGTGGTGGACGTGACGGCGACGACAATGATGACATCTTAAAGTGGCACAAGCCGAATCTAGCAAAAAGTAGTTGAGGGAGGGGTGGCAGATTTAATATAGCACCAAAGCAAGGTTCAATTGTTTATTATTCTTTAAAAAGCGCGCTGACCTTATGGAATTTCGCATTTATATTTGGAGCAGATGAAATTAGTTCGCACTGCCTGAAGGATTCGCACTGACTTCCGATATTGCTCAAGCGAGATGGCGGTGAACTGACTACGGTGTACATGCCAAGAATTTCGAGGCAGAATTGAGAAGAACAGAAAAAGTAATTTATCAGCGCATCTTCAATAAAGAACTAAAGCCTCCATTCCACCCTGTGAACGTGTATGTACAGCGAAGCTGTTGCCAACGTTACACAAGGGCCACCACCACAAGGCGTCGCATCGTCGAAATCAATGTAGCGTCCACGCCCTCGTTCGCGCCCTTTCCGTTGGTGCTTCGACGCCGTGGTGCACGTTCGTGGTGTCTATACGTTTGCCCGTAACCCGCATTCACGAAGTGAACGTCACTGTAATTTTTTACCAGTCTTGCCCTGCTATCGATTACGGTCGCAGCACACTCTACACTATCGATTCAAAAGACAGATGAAAAGTTTATTTTCGAAAAACCAAAGCGAACACAGGGGACTCATACATTGCTGAGAGTAATGCTGGTGTTAAGGTAGTACACTGGGAGGACTACTATGCGGTCCTACAATCAAAACCATTACACACTTATACAACCGGACTAGCTGCACGCAAACAGTTCACAAAGAGACGCGGGTGTTGCTAACACCGACTAGAAAAAGTGGCCGCTGTGCGGCCTCTTAGCACAAACAAATTAGAACACTTCCACATCAGGAAAGACCACAGAAAGTCTAACCTTGCCATCCACCAGAGATACAAATGGGCAGGACCAGTGCCGCCGGAACTCAACTCCGCCGTGTGTAACCAATTTGGTCTCTAGGAAGTTTAGTAAAATCCTCCTAGGGTGACCCAGCAAAGGCCATATCAGCCGCAGGCGTCGGCGACCACCAACCATCCTGCAGCGGTTTCGCCAAAGGTTTTATTCCCCGGCGGCGAGGACGAGCCTCCCGCGGACATGTCGGGGACACCGGCCCCCGTACTGGTTGGCAACCGCCTGCTCGCGCACGCATGGTCGCTTTTACCGCTCTGAAAAACACCCGTGTACTTGTGTTGTAGTGCACGCTAAAGAACTTCGGGCGATCATAATTATCCCGGAACCCTCCACTGCCGCGCGTTTCATAATCAGATCGTGATTTTAGCATGGAAAACCCCAATATTGTTTTTTTAATGGCTTGCAAACTGCTTCGCATCGTCATCTCTTGGTATATGTGCTTCGCTTAGCGATATGCTAAGCAATATTTGAATATCTGCATGCTTTCAATATAATGGGCTACTTCTATTTACCGCAACAAAATTCACATCCACGTACATGCACCGAACTGTAAAGCCAAAACTCGCAGAAAGAAGCGAACACACGTTTTGAAGCGTGGGTAAAAAGTGCATATAGGTGAACCTTTGTGGCAAGAAAGCTGTCCCTGAATGGAGCAGCACAAAAAATACCGAGATAGCTTTCTCTGCCGCACTCCAAGGAACATATGCTTTCCTTGACTCAGCTCGCCGAGGACGATGGCAAGACCCGACGACAGGCGCGTCGCTGCAACCTTCCTCACCCAACCGCTCAGCGATTTGTAAGCCTTTATTTCGTTCAGCGTGACGTAGCTCGTGGACAGGACAAGCTCATTAATAATATCCACGTACGTCGCGGCCGGGAGCACCTCGGGGTGTGAACTGGTATCCACGCCAACGTGCAGCTAGTATGCGTCCATGCCGTCGCACATTCCGCCTTTTCTTTGTAGCGAGCCCACGGCGGCCCTACAAACTCGTCCATGTAGGAAGGGCAAAATTCAGGGCTCCTGACTTTTGCCATCGCAAAGCTTTCCCGACAGCAAACATGCGGTACAGTGGCTAGAATAGGGAAGTGTGCCGAAGGCCCCGCCGCTCGCGTCAGCGTTTCAGATGCAGCCGCAAGGCGGCGCTCACGCTAGCATTCACTAGGGTGCCTCGATGCCCAGCGCCGAACGGCGGCGCTGGCATCGAGGCACCCTAGCATTCACGAGTGAAGCCGACGGAAGCGGACGTGTCGAGTTGAGGGGCCGTTTCAGCGCAGCAGGCGCAGCGTGCCAAAGAGATAAGTTTTCTTATTTTATAGTTCCTCTTTGTTTTGTTTTTTGTAGGAGGGTTAGTCTAGCCAAGCAATCTTTATAACTTATTTTCATGCTTTTTCACTTTCTTGGTCTTCTAGCTTAGGTAAAAGTAGGTAACAATTTTTTTTTCACATCCACGCCTTGATAGTACGAGATGATGGTTGGTACTCGGGGAAACCCACGCGTGCGTTGTTCTGAGTGCGAGCGTTCTTACGCGTTGGAAGAAACGCGGTTTAAGTCTGCACGCGAACCGAGCGGTGCCAATTTTATCTGTAGTATGTGTGTGCTAGGGTCGTGGCTAGACCGTCTCGAGCAAGAGAAAGATAAGCTAGCTAAGCGGGTTGGAAAGCTTGAAAAGGAACTTAAAAGTGAGCAGAAACAGAGGGAGGAGATAGAAGAAAAGCTAGCTAACGTAGAGATGCAGCTGAGGGCCACCATTCAGCAAAGCAATGGTGAACCCATCGAGGCGAGCACCGTGAATGGAGCTGGCTCCGATGCGAGTGCAGAGACAGCCGAACCCGCCACGCCGGGAGGCAGTGATAGTCACGAGGGGGATACCACTGACGCAGCCGCGGAAGAGAACAAAGCCAAGGGCAAGGATAAGACAGGAGGGGAGGGCATTGTGACCTCGGGGGCAGCTTTCGGCGGGGAGGGGGAAGAAAAGCGTGGAGTAGTCTTTGTTGGGGATTCCAACATGCGTAAAGTAGAACCGGCGATAACAGAGAGTGTAGGTGCAGGCGAACGTGTCCAGGTTAGCGCTCTTCCGGGAAAGCCGATTATAGAGGTGATAGCGAAGGCCAAGGAACGCATGTGGTGATGATGATGATGATGATGATGATGATTTATTGGCATCCCCTTTGAAACGGGGCGGCGACAAATAGTCACCTAGCCTGCTTGATTTAATCAGGTATACTATACATGTTCTTTATCTAGCATTTTTGTATACCTCTCATTATTATTTTTCTTTTAAAAAATTTACCTTGTGCCGCTGCCTATGATTTTAAGAGATCAGGTCGTATCCATCTTTTCCCTGCTTTTTTTTCCACCAGTACTCCAATCGTCTCTTGCTGATCTCTACGGCTGATCTGTTTATGGGACACAATGGAGGAGAGACACCTAGTGGTGATAATGGGCGGAGTGATTGATGTACTGCACGGACGAGGAGCAGGGATCACAAAGCAAATAACCAAAGGGGTCACAGACCTGAGGAATGTTTCAAAGGAAGTGCAAATCGCGGTGTGCACGGTGCCAGAAATTGAAAGGCAGGGCTATGAAATTGAAAGGGCAATTCTTCCAGTAAACAGGGAAATTTGGACTCTAGCTAAAGCAATGAATTTTACGGTCATTGACATCAACCGAGAAGTCCACCGAGCAGGCCGCGAAGGCGCTTTTGTGCGTGACGGGATACATTTTAGCGAAAGGGTAGCAACACCTGTCGGACGTCGATTCGCAGCGCGAGCTGTAGCTTTTTTAGGCGGGCCCCAGGCAATCAGGAAGCAGGATTAATTATTGAACGTAGCGAAACACCAGTAAAGGGCAGAATTAGACGACCAGGAGTCAGGAAAAGACGCAGAAAGGATAAGAATAGAGAAGGTAAAATTTGCTACATTAACATGCAGGGTGGTCGCAAGCAGGAAAAATGGCTGGAAATTCAAGCGCAGCTGAATGATGAAGCGATTAGCGTGTACGCCTTGACCGAAACGCATCTAAGATATTTGGAGCAGCCACCTGTTATTCACAATTTTGTATGGGAAGGGTGCAACAGAATGACCGGGTCAAGGAAAGGCGTAGGCGTACTAATTAGGCGAGGTCTGAAGTGGCGAAGGGTAAACGAGACATGTAAAGAGCATTTATGGATTAGTGGCACATGGCAAGGTAAAAAGACGTGGCTGGGAGTAGCTTAATTACCTATGGACAGGTAGTGATAGCAGAGAAAAAAATAAGAAATTGGTTGATTGCATTAGAAGCGATATTAATGAGTTCAGTAAATCGGGCCAGGTGATATTAGTGGGAGATATGAACACGCACATGGACGATTTAACGGATATACTGATTACAACGGCTCTCTTGTGCTGGATCTAGATCTGTGTGATGAACAGAACCTTATAGTAGTTAACAGGGAGAATAAGTGTCATGGACACGTAACGTGGCAATGCGGAAACAGGCAGTCGTGTATCGACTACGCCTTAGTCTCGGAAATGGTCTATGAACAACTAGACCAAATGATAATAGACGAAAATGGAAAAAATTGCATTGGAAGCGATCATAGACGTTTAGCATTAAAGTTTGGGCGAGATACTAGCGCAGAACATGAACTCATAGCCTCAGAGTTTTTAAAAATGAATGACGAGCAAATAACAGAGATCGCAAACAACATAGAGAAGAAAATTGACGATTTTCCTACAGCAGCCTGGGAATATAAGGAACTGGTGGACGTTATGCAGCATGAAATAAGGCGGACACGGCAAAACAATTGTTGGATTGGCAAGAGGAAACCACGTAAGTGGTGGAACAAGGAAATGAAACAAGCTATAGAAGAGCGTAAAGAGGCATCTAGGGCTCATCGAGAAGCCACAAAGTTGGGATTGCAAGAAGAGGTGCTCCTTAGATGGAATACATACCGAGAAAAGAAAAGGGTTACGAGTGAGCTCGTGCAAGAGAAAATTAAATGCGCAAGTGAACGTTGGGTGCATAACATTCACAAAAGAGACAAAGGCGCTCCAAAAAGATTCTGGAACCATATAAAAGCACTCGGAGCTCCTACTAAAAACTCGCAAACGACTATAAGGGACGAAGACGGTAACATCTACGAAGGAGATGATGCGATGCGGTACATCACAGACGTTATTAGGGATAACTTCGGCACGAGAAAAAGCATAGTTCAGAGAACAGATCCAGCAACAGCAGAAAGGCGAGAGAGATCAAAATTTAGCATATAAAGCTTTTATTGGAAAAAGGCAGCAGAAAATGTCCCTAACAACACGGCAGCAGGACCCGATGAAATCCCAATACAGCTAATCAAAAACCTCGGTCCAAAAAGCAAGGCACTGCTGACTAATGCCATAGAACAAGTGATTAGAACAAAGAAAATTCTCGTTGGATGGCGTGAAAGCAAGATGAATCTCATCTACAAAGGCAAAGGAGATAAGGATAAGACGAGCTCGTACAGGCCAGTTACAGTAACGTCGGTGATATATAGAATGGCAATGCAAGCCATAAAATTAGAACTGTCGAAGTGGGTGGAGAAAAACGATGTATTGGGGGAACTACAGAATGGGTTCAGGCCAGGCAGACGCTTAGAAGACAATATGTTTGTACTAACTCAGTGCATAGAGATTTCAGTAGCTCAGAAAAGACCTTTATGGATAGCATTTTTAGATATTAAAGGAGCTTATTCCAACGTAGACAGGGAATTGTTGTGGAATATTCTTCAATACGAAGGCATAGATGACGATTTCGTGGAGCTGCTGAGGGAGATATAGTGAGACAACCAAGTACAAGTGGTATGGGAAGGTAGAAAAGGAAATGAAATGGTGGGAATTCACCAAGGATTGAAGCAAGGATGCCCTCTGTCACCACTGTTGTTCACGCTTTACGTCAAGGGTATAGAAAGACAACTGAAAAACAGCGAATTAGGTTTTGATTTATCCTACATGCGTAATGGACAAATGGTGCAACAGAAGGTCCCCGGACTGATGTACGCAGACGACATTGTGCTACTAGCGGACAATAAAAAAGATTTACAGATACTTGCGAATATCTGTGGGAATGCAGCGACAAATCTAGGCCTTAAGTTTAGCACAGAGAAATCAGGAATTATGATCTTTAATGAACACACGAGTAACTTCGTGGTGTCAATTCAACAGCAAGTAATACCCATAGTGAAACAATACAAGTACCTGGCGTACACATAAACGAAGGAAAGAATTACTCAAACAACCACCAAGATAATCTGAAAATAAAGGGGAAGCGGAATGCAGCAATAATGAAACACAGAGCACTGTGGGGCACAATAAGTATGAGGTGGTGCGTGGAATCTGGAAAGGAGTTTAGGTGCCAGCGCTAACATTCGCAAATGCCATTATATGCTTAAAATCGGATATATTGGCGGGTTTGGAAGTTAACCAAAGATCGGTAGGCTGGTTGGCTTTGGGAGCCCACGGTAATACCACAAATGAGGCAGTGCAGGGTGACATGGGTTGGGCCTCTTTTGAAGTCAGAGAAGCGCAGAGCAAAATTAGTTTTGAAGAAAGGCTCAGGAACATGGATGAAAATAAATGGGCGGCTAAAGTGCACAAGTATCTCTACATGAAAAGCGTGGACACAGAATGGAGGAAGAGGTCAAGGAAGTTGGCAACCAAGTACAGGATAATCGAACTGCAAATAGACAACCAGGAGTCATCAGAAAGAAAGTGAGAGAAATAGAGAGCGTGAATTGGATGCAAAGAATGGAAACAAAAAGGACAATGGAGATTTACAAGAATGAGAAGAAATAAATTAGAAGGGAAAATCAGTACGATAACACATAGGGTAGTGCCTTGCTATTTGAGACTCGAGCCGGTTGCCTAATTACGAAAACATATCAGAACAAATATTCGGAACTAGATGAGACATGTGCATGCTGCAGTAAAGAACCAGAAACCACTCAGCACATCCTGATGGAATGCGACGGGATCCACCCAGCGAGAACCGTAGGTAACGTGCAACTCCCAGAAGCGCTTGGTTTCAAAGTGGAAGGAAACATAAACAGATCAGCCGTAGAGATCAGCAAGAGACGATTGGAGTACTGGTGGAAAAAAAGCAGGGAAAAGATGGATACGACCTGATCTCTTAAAAATCATAGGCAGCGGTACAAGGTAAATTTTTGAAAAAGAAAAATAATAGTGAGAGGTATACAAACATGCTAGATAAAGAACATGTATAGTATACCTGATTAAACCAAGAAGGCTAGGTGACTGTTTGTCGCCGCCCCGTTTCAAAGGGGATGCCAATAAATCATCATCATCATCATCAACGTCGCCCGGCCTGGCCGGACGATCGACTAGCCGGATAAGCGGCCCGATTCGCGATGCGAATTTTCTTTTCTTTACCTCGAATGGTACATCTTGCTCAGCCGCTCGTGTTCGCTAATATCGCAGCAACATTATAGTGACACATGGGGCCTATAAATTCGCACATAACATGTCATTTGCTTGCGAGATCTTGGCATGAGGAGGCCGCGAAGGCACGCCTCCAGTTTTGCTTCACTGCGGTCTTATTTTACGCGCAAATTACTGTCTATAAACGCACGCTTGAACGAAAACAACTGTTCTTGCTTGCAAGATGTATTTCGTCCCTGAGTTGCTCGTAAAGAAAGATGCAATTAGATTTCACTTAAGTATATGTAACTGCGCTTAATTGGCATGCACCGATGATTATGTTACATAGAAAGTTGCCTTAGCTCGCTCAATATTTTCACGTTGCGCGATTTCATTGGACACTGGGATGTTATAAGCAAAATATGGTGCAAATATTGGTAATTTTTATAAATCACTGTGTTGCCCGTGTACTGTCGAGTGTCGCTTCAATAAATGTTATTAGGAAACATAATTAGTTTCAAGCTCGTCCCTCATAACAAACTTTTAATTTCAATTCGTTTCGAACAAACAGAACACCATATACTTGACAAGAATAAAAAAAGCAGGTTGGTTGAAGGAACATAAATGAACAGAACACATTTGACGAGAACACCGAAAAAGGCTGACCGGTGCATTTAAAAGTAATAATGAGAACATTTGAATTCTTATTTCCTTGCTTGTCCAGTTTTAATGGGGATAATCAAGAGACAAAAATTAAGTGCTCAAGTTGATAGGTTCAACATAGGCAAAGTTGATAGGATCAACAATACAGCAAAATTACTGCAGCCCTCATGTTATGGATAATGCGCATGAAGCAAAGGTAGAAATACCGATTCGACGTAGCTCATACACAAAAGAGAAACAGTAACAACTGTGCACAACTGACAGAAAACGTGAGTGAAGAACAAGAATAAGATATTTTAAACAACATCCTTGTAAAGCAAGGAAAGCAACAAACTAAGTCAACTAACACACTTAAAACTACTATAGCCACTGTACTTAATATTTAGCACGAAGGGTGTAACTGAACACAATGCACATCCCTTTCGTGGTTCTCATGTC
>NC_051154.1:301470239-301506900 GCF_013339745.2 Dermacentor silvarum
ATTTTAACGTGGGAAAGATTGATGAAGCTGTAAATAACGCAGCAGGAAATGTGTGAAAAGAAAACTTGGCATAGGACAAGGCAGATGTACGCACTGAAGATAAGCAAGGTAATATCATCAGCAATTTCGATGACATAGTAAAAGCATCGGAAGAATTCTATCTGTCATGTATACAGTGCCCAGAGCAGCCAAACTACTTTCATTCGAAGTAGTGATGAACAAGATCGAGGCTCCTTCTATAACTAGCGATGAAGTTAGAAGGGCCTTGAAAGACGTGACCAGGAAAACCTGCTGGAGAATATGGAATAACAGTCGATTTAATCAGGATGGAGGAGATATACTTGAAAAGCTTGCGGTCCTCTACACGCAATGCCTCACAACTTTAGTGCACCGGAAAGCTGGAAGAACGCCAACATTATACTCATCCATAAGAAGGAAGATGTTAAAGAATTGAAGAATTATAGACCCATTAGCTTGCTTTCAGTATTGTATAAAATATTCACCAAGATAATTTCTATAGAATCAGGGCAACGCTTGACTTCAGCAACCAAGAGAACAGCTGTCTTCAGAAAGGGATATTCTTCGATGGATCATATCCATGTCATCAATCAGGCAATCAGGAAATCTGCGAAATACAATCAACCTCTCTATATGGGTTTCATAGATTATAAAGGCATTTGATTCAGGAGAGGTACCAGCAGGCATAGAGGCATTGCGTATCAAAGAGTACAGGAGGCATACATGAATATTTTTGGCAAATATCTACAAGGATTCCACAGCTACCTTCGTTCTCCACAGTAGAAACCAAAGGCACATACCAGGGACAAAAAGAAAGAAAGAGAGAAAGAAAAAACAGAAAGAAAGAGAGAGGACGAAAGAAAGACGAGAAAGAGAGAGCGAAGAGAGAAAGATGCAAAGAGAGAGAGAGAGAAAGAGAGAAAGAAAGATAGAGAGAAGCAGAGAGAAAAGGAGAAAGAAAGAGAGAGAGAGAAAGAAAATCACCGGCCCGTCCGCTGTCAAGAAAATGGGGTAAGCAAGGTTTGTCGTGTGTGTACTTGACTTACTACTTGCCCTGTCCTTTCCTACTACTTTTTGTTCCTTTCCTTCTACTTTTGTTTCCCTTTAGTGCAACTTTTCCTTACGTTGTTTTTTACGTCTCCTTCTCTCGATGTATACATGTATACATGTCTGCGTGACATACCTGAACACTCTCACAACCCATTTACTTTAATATATTCCTCCGTGGTTCTTCAAATTAATATTACTCTGAGCTTCCCTCACTTCAAAACTTGCCCAGCCTATATCAACCTGCACGGCTTCATTTGTAGTCTTCCCGTGAGCGCCCAATGCGACGCGCCCACCAACCTTTGGTTGCCATCGAGTGCGGATTGTACTCCTGACTTCAAGCAAACAGCCACATTTCCAAATGTAAGTCCTGGAAGCACTACACGTTTTCACATACCTCGGAGCACCTCGTACCTATTGTATCCCATAGCGCTCTGTGTCTGATTAAGCCAGCATTTGTGTTCCCTTTGCTGTTATTGCTTTTTCCCCTCTGTTTCCATGTATCTGTTTCCTTCGTTTATCCATACACCAAAGTATTTGTATTCGTTTGAGCGAGATATTTCCGGGCCCTGCATTGACACTGTCTGTCCACTGTTCTCAGTGAATACAATAAAACCAGATTTTTAACGCTTAATTTTAATCCTAAATTCTCACATTCCTGTCCACAAATATTAGCCAGACGTTGCATATCACTGTGACTGTGCAAAACACATCCGAAAGCTGCTGCTCTACTATTGTGCCCACCTATTTGTGTGATATATTAAAGTCGATATTGATTCCTTCTAGCGCCCTTTCCATCCTTACCATGTACATACATAATAAACAGCAGCGGGGATAGAGGATTCCCCTGTCTCAGGCCCTTGTTGATATCAACTTTCTCCTTGCTCCTCATTCCTCCCCGTTCAATGCAAATGGTATTTTCGAGGTAAATCTCCCTCAAACGCTGTATACAGTCGTTGCCTAAGTCTTCCCCTTCCAGAATATCCCAGGAAATGTTGCGGTCTACTTGGCCATACGCTCCGGTAATTTCCAAAAAAGCCACATGTAACGGTCTCCTTTCTTCTCTTGGATATGTCCGCACACTGAGTATTGAGCTATCCTATGGACACGGTGTGCCATCTGGCGGCGGCACCAAAGCCCTTTGCGTGGCCTCCAAAATGCATGGCGCGCCGGTTGCGTGCGAAAGCTGAGAAACGCGTCATGTATGAGGCGTGTACTGCCACCAGGCTCCCCTGCCGCGCTTCCCCCTGCACAGACTGCGTCATCTAGCAGCACTGCCCAGAAGTTCGTGCTTGACGCCCACGTGCGTGCGAATGCTGAGAATTGTTCCGTCGGTGGGCGCCTACTCAGTGGCCCATGCTTAATGAATCAAGTTGGCGTGAAAGCGTTTCATTGAAGAGTCGCACGTACCCAGTGCATTCGTGGCGCAGCTCGCTAAGGCGTCGGGCTGCTGCGCCTGTGGAAACCCGGGTGACGTGTGGTCGAGTTCGCCCATCACGGGAGAACTGAAAGGTTTTCTTATACTATTGAAGAGGTTGGGAAAAATGGTTAGATACCAAGATGATCGCAGAGCAAAATACTGCCTGAAGTAGCTATGGAAAGGTAATCACATTAAGTTTACACAAATGTGACTTGGATGTGCTATCTTCGCTATCTTTTTTATGGGACCACGAGGCGACCGTGACAGCAGATGATCAGGAGCATTGGTGCATTTCAAAATTATGAAAATGATACATGACGTGTGCTACGAACATAAGATGTATTACGAATAGGTGATGTACTAAAATACCTGGCTACAAGTAGCCCTTGCTGCCACACCAGAGTCCAATTAAGCGCAAGGGCCTGGAGACATGTGCCATACAAGTCGCTACTATCACAGCAGCAGCACCTGTTGTGAGGATGGGCTACGAATCTCATAGGCTTATAACGTGCAATTAATCAAAATATTGCAAAAGTTTATAACTGATTTATGGTAAAAAAATGTTCTGCTCCAAGACCCAATGCCGGATGAAGGCGAATGTGTCATCGGTGCGAATTTACCTACACAAGCAATTTTGGTGCAAGCTAAATATATTTTGTCAAAATTAATCTGAATCCCCCATACTAAGGCGTCTCTTATATATGTGTTCTTTTGGAGGCTAATCCGCACATATTATATTTCGAGGCGCCTAGAGAAACTAGACTACTTCACTGCTGTTTACATTTATGTGGCCCTTATGTGACCTAAACATAACTTTGACAGAAATCTTCAATGGCGGTTATCTACCATTACGTATTCAGTGCATGACAAGAATGGAACAGACAACTATCGTCATAGATTATCCAACTTGCAAGCGAAAATCGCACAAAAATTATCACATTATATGAGCGAGAAATAAATGAGCACTTAAATTTAAGCCCTACGCATGTTTACAAACTATTGTGATCGGCAATATGTGTTCAATCGTCGAACCGCATGGTACGCCTTGCTAAAATGTGCAGAGTGTTTGGACGATTGGTTGATGCAGCACGATTGAAGGAAGGTGCACTAACACTCATTAGGATAGGAGTAATCACCTAATACATTTTTATCCTCTCATTGATACCGAGTACTGCGGTGATTAGTAAAGAGCAGCACCCTTGTTACAATGTTGATGTCCATGGGCCATCAATAAAGATTTACATAGCTGTATCATTTGCCGCGCCCCTGTTCCTACCTGCGTTCACTGTTATGCTTTCTCTATTTCCTGGCTTGCCTACAAAGTACGGACAAAGCCGAGCACGTCAGCGCTGTAGCAGACGTCTGCAAGAGGAAGGCGCGAAGCTTCAGCGAAAGGTGATTCGTTACATCCCATAGCCCAAACATCAGGCGCCTACAATGCGAGCTTAATGACATGTGACCACACTTCTTTCTTTCCTTGTCGTTCGTTCGCACTTTGCTTTGCCCTCGGTCTCATATACCGATAATAAGTGAAGTGCGCCCCATTGCTGTCCCACTGTCTTCTTCGAACGATAATCTCATATACAAGAACATCGTATACGAAAGATAAAGCTTCGTGAATAAAGCTTTGGATTTCTCTAATACTTTGTTAGGCTATGTATTGTGTGCTTTTCTTTTTTTTTGTGATAGCCAGCTGTATTTTGACTTAATTATTTAAATTTCGTAAGCACACATGAGTGTGATCTTGTACAATGCCCCGATTTCTACCGCAGCCTATATAAAGGTTAGAGCAATATGTTCTAGTGAATAAAATAAATATTCGTTTTCACGTGGGTTCTGCGCGTGCTCCAATTGTCTTCTGCCTCCGCCCCTCACTCTCGGCTGAGAAGACTGCGCTGTGCTTGCTTCCAAGAAAGCCAAAGACCCATGAAAAGCAGTGTATTTTAAATCAAATTCTGGGATTTTACATGCCAAAACGACGATCCGATTACGAGGTACGTTGTAGTGGGGTACTCCAGATTAATTTAGACTACCTGGGATTACTTAAAATGCACACAATGCGCAATAAACGAGCATTTTTGCATTCCGCCCCCAATCAGAATGTGGCAGCCGCGGCCGGGATCGAACCGGTGACCTCGTGCTCAGCAGCGCGACGCCGTAACCACTGCGTTACCGCGATGGGTCAGTACAGCTACATCAGCAATGTGAGTCTCGTTTTTGTTGTGAATACAACTGGGGCGGTTTTCTTTATACAGATGCTGGAGTGCTCTCTGCCGGGTAAGGAACGCATACAGATAATACGTGCCTGAAAGAATACATGAGTTGCATGATCCTCTGTTTGGGGTTATTGTTCCTCTATAATACATGAGCAATATTGTGTGCAATGCACGTGCGCTCGTTTCCTTGGTGGCATCGTGCGTGAAGACTGTACGTACGGGTCACTTGTGAAAACGCGTGACTGAGTGAAAAAATCTTCGCGTTAGAAACATCGTGCTCCACCATTTCATAGCAAAAAGAACCTACGTACAAAGAAGCTAACCGGCCACGATACGAATCGTCAGCTTCAAGCCCTCTTCTGGAACCGATGCAGGCTTCTGTATTTTGAATAGGGTACTTCTTCGGAGAAGTGTAGCGGTTATACGATTAAGCGTTGCAAATGTTTTTTTTTCGCATTGCGAACATCGCCGTATTGTCACCTTACGCCGATCGCCACCACGAGCGAGAAAAACTTTGCGATGTCTAAGTGTTATTACTTAGCTGCACTCAAGTCACTATTGCAAGCAAGGCGATGTCTGTGTGAGGAGCATAATTATCCCCGCAGAAATGAGAATCTGTTTCTTTGAAAGAAACGCGCCTTTTGTCTTTGGGTCATATTGTGAAGCTGTTACAGTTCATAGCATCGTTCAAAAAAGCGACGAAGATCTTGTGAAAGGGCTATCTTCCGCCTCAAAAGTTTTCGGAACACCAGATACGAAACAGAGAGAGATTTTGTCGCAGCCTTTGCATCTTCTCTGAAAAAGGAAAAAAAAAAACATTCGATACTTGCCCGTCCAATTATTACAGTGTTCACCTAATTTCACACTTTGCGGCGAGGTCATGTGGAAGTTAAACTTGTTCGCAATTTCCGCTCTCCGGAAACGTTTGCGGTCGACCGACTTTCCTGCGTTCTTAGTCACCCGTTATAGCAGCAGTCTAACGTTTTTTGAACTTGTACGATAGCGTTTAATACTCCTTTCTGCCCACATGCCGCCTTCGCACGTCTTTCCTAAAGTGCGATATAGTTCTAATGCGTAAAGACTGATATATTAGCATTGGTTATAAACGCCCTTCGTCTTAAGAGGAAGCTTTAGCTCGGGGGCTGTTATCTGAATAAATGGTATAGAGAAATCCTTTTTCTCTGCAACCACAGCAATAAATTTGATTATGTTTGTTGCATTTAAAGCAAGATGGTAAAATCGAGTGACTTTTACCTGTGTGATTTACGCCGTCAATAGTTTTAATGGAAATTTTTGAAAATTTCAGAAGTTCAAAATACGAAACTATATAAAACGGTATGACAAATCTGTAAACTGCAACTAATGAAACTTCCAAACGGGAAAAAATTTTTGTATTATAAATTAATCGGAAATATACCACTAATTTGTGAGTAGGACTTCTGAAATCGTTGTAAACATTGAAAAAAAAACTCAGGTAAACTAAATCCATAAATCAAATTGGTCCAGTTAAGATAGTCTAAGGAATGCGGTTCACAGAACTGTGATATCAGATTTTGGAGCACAGTTACGAATTCGTAAACTTCGTGCTTCTATTTTTTAATCTTACCGATTTCCGGCACTTTCTTTTTGTATTGAATACAACTAACTAAATATAGTTCTGCTTCTGACACTCAAGAACTGAACTTTTCTCTCTCAAATGCAACAAAGAGTTGAATCAAATTGGTCCAGCGGTTGTTCTGATTTAAAAAAAATCAGGTGTTTTATACAATAATGAGATCTACGGTGTTTGCTCATTACTTTTTTGCTGCGACCAGGATAGTGCTTATGTACTAATGGCATAGATAATTAGAGAAGAATAAATAAATATTAGTGTGGCAATGAATCGACATAAATCGGCTTTGATTTTAGCACAGAAAAATCGGGAATTAAGATGTTTAATGAAGAGCCAAGTAATGATGCGTAATCAATTCAACAGTAAGTCATTCCCATAGCCAAGTTTTGTAAATATCTGGGTGCATACATAAAAAAGGCATACTCAAACATTAACCATGTTGACCTGAGAATGAAAGGGAAGCAGAATGCAGAAGTAATGAATTACAGAGCATTGTAGGACTACAATAAATATGAGGTAGTGAGAAGAATATGGAGATGAGTAACAATGCCAGCGCTAACGTTCGCGAATGAAATTCTGCACTTAAGTAAAAAAATATTGTCGGGGTTAACCAAAGATCGGTAGGTCGGTTGGCTTTGGGAGCCCACGGTAAAACCACAAAGGAGGCAGTCTATGGTGACATGGGTTGGACTTCTTTTGCAGTCAGAGAAGCGCAGAGCAAAATTAGTTTGAAGAAAGACTCAGGAAAAAAGTTGTCGCAGTTTCACCTGAAAGGTGAAGCATCAATTGCGATAGCAAATTTGTAGAGAGATATACGGAGTAATGATATTAGCTTTATCAGCTGTATAAACTTGGACATGCAGCAGCACCGGCAACGCGCCGAACTGTTGTCGACGCCGTCGGCATTTTGCCCGCGTTCGCTCAAAATGCGTGCGGCGTTGGTGACTGTTGCCGGAGCCTCTGATATAAATAGGCACTTGGTGCCGCAGCTAAACGTCGCCTCCCTTCCCTCCCCCTTCCCCCCCTCCCCCACGGCCTCTCGCGCATCGGAAGGAAGGCGCGTTTTGCTCTACATATATGGTGATTGTAAAGGAGGAAAGAGACGCCTACTTCTGCAGCCCTTAAGGAAGCACGGCGCAGAACGCGCGTTTGTTCTCCGCCGTGCGTTCACTCCCCGTGAAAGAGCGCGTCCCTCGCGCCCTTTCACTCGCACATACAGCGTCGGCGGCGCGCGGGCCACGATTTCATCTCCATTGACGTCATACGGAACCTCACGGCGACGGCGACGGCGACGGCGACGGCGACGGCGACGCCGACGGCGACGGCGACGCCGACGGCAGAAATCTGCTTTTGAGTGTCCATATAATTGCTATCGCAATAAAGGATCAAAATAAATGGGTGCCTAAAGTACACAAGTATCTGCACCTGAAAAGCGGGGGCACAGAATGGAGAAAGAGGTCAAGAAAGTTGGCAGCCAAGTACAGGGTAACCGAAAGTCTAAACAGACGATCCGGAGTCACCTAAAAGGAAGTGAGAGAAGATGAGACGGTAAACTTAATGCAAAGGATGGAAACAAAATAGATGCTGGAGATTTACCGATACGACAAGAAAGAAATCAGGAGGGAGAATCGGTACGATAACACAAACGGCTGTGCGTTGCTATTAAGCGCACGAACTGGTTGCCTGAGAAGAAAAACATACCGGAGCGAATATTCGCAACAAGGTGAGGCATGTGTCTGCTGCAGCGTACGTCCGGAAACGGCTCAAGACATTGTAATGAAATGCCAATACATTCACCCAACAAGACCTTCCTGAAGTGGTGGAATTCAAATCGCATGAAAACATTAACTGGTCAGGCAGTTCTCGAGAGTTGCTTGAGCGGTGCCACATGAGTTCAAGTTGTAACAATTGCATCGAGGCCATTTCAAAACGAGGAGGAAAGCGCAGCAACCAACGAGCTCCGTCGTCTGCTACGAGCAGTTAAGGTTTTTCGACTAGTGCACTATCATAAAAGGCTGGACGTTTTCTTTTAGTCACTGCTATAATCGCTATCGTGGTAGTACTACCTCATGGCAACGAAAATAGCGGCCGTGGATGCTACTTTTGTGCGAAAAAAAAAACGCGTCCCAAGAGAAAGCCGTACAAATGAAACCAAGTAATGTCCGCCACTTCGAGTTATCCAGCTAAAGGACTGCAATTATCTCATCTATTACAGGCAATTTTTAAAGAATAAATATAGGCTAAAGAGAAAAAAAAATCAGGTACACTAGTAACTCTGGAAATTATCGCAAGCGGCCAATTGCAACATTTTGAAAACCCACATCGAACGAATACGCAGCTGTGACACGGGGCGCCACAACTGTTTGCCTGGTCCGCATCATGAAGTTTCCTACAAAAATTACTAGAGGGAAGGAACTCTGACGCTAGCGTCTATGGGAGCTGAGTGCAGGTATATATGGCTGATCCGTTTGCAAGAGAATGCTGGTTAGCACATGGATTTGCCTACATTTTGTTCTTGTATGGCTTCAAATGGCTTTGCGAGTTGGAAAATTGAAAATTTTCACGAAAAAGTTGCTGTAGAAATGCAAAAATTCGCAACGAGTTTGGTTGCCTTGTTACAAAATAGAATTTCTTCAAAATTTACACAATAAAGGCGAATAGAGCGAAATGGATAACGTCACAAGAACGTTTGAAGCTAGAAGCACGAAGATTAGGCGCCCAGGGTTCTTTCTCGAATTTTTTATAGGAAACACTATGGTCCGTACAGTTGGCGTGCTTGACGCGTAAAATATAACTTACGATATGTTTACGAAGCGGCAACGACGTTTCCTCATTTTCTAGGAGGAAAAAGTGCAGCGAACTTCAAAAAAGACGCAGTGAAGGAAGCGAGTGGCGTCAATATGCTCATGTTCAACGTGAACCTGCTTTCGAGAGGTAGGTTGTTAATCAAATCAATGGTCCCATTGCATGCTGTCACGGCACTCGTCTGATCCCCCTTTCGTCTGCTAGAGAAGGTTCCGCATTCAAGTCACAGCCTTTTCAGTTTTTTACATACATAGACCAATTCGATACTTTCACGTATGTTATTATCAATCAGCAGGAACTTAAGTCAAATATTTACATCAACAAGGGAAGGAGTTGTTCCTGTAGAAAGTTTCAGACGGAATAATTGAGCTTGAAGGAAGATTGCGCGCTGTCCTTGTATTTACGTCCTATAATGCGCCGTTTAAACATGCTGTGCGCTACTTATTCACAGGTGTGGATAGCAGAAAATAGCAAAATTTACTCCCTCATAAATACAAGACCAAGCCATTTTTATCTCCCCGTTATGAGATTTTATGGGTATAGCCTAGCAACATCTAAGACTGAGATTCATTTGCTTAGGTGTCACGACGTTTCCCTAAATTGCACTGCTAAAACTATACCACCAAAACTTTTTGTGTCGACAATTTAATCCTGCACGATTGGTCGCTCAATGGGGAGTGAAGGCAGGAGAGCTGAAGGCAGCTAAGCTGCGAGGGTGGCAACAAGCGCCGCAGCTCGTCTCGCCGACACACAGTTTAGAGGCTTTCGTGGAACCGGACACCGCCGAAATGCGGATGCCGGTATTTCAAATTTCTTAATCGTCAAATGAATAGCCGCGATTACACGACTGCGCCAGCGGCGTATCGCGTTTCTTAACGCATCATGCTAATACATACGCGACTGAGATTACACGTGGTGCAGTCCCTTTGTACGTTAATAAGCCGACACTTCTTTTCGGAGAGCGCCTATAGCCGCTGAGGGGAGGAGAGCACAAGCTAGTAGCCGTCTGTCTTTTCCTCTCTCCCTCGATGCGATAGGACAGATGCAACATGTACCGCGTTATACGGCTTACCTCGCCTCCAATTACCATTTCTCAATGCATTACTGCGATTTGCCGTCCTAGCTCATTAGCGCCGTTAACATAGCTGCAATGCACTAGAAATGCGTAGCGATGCGCCACTTGTCGCATTCGTGTAAACACCGCCTAATGTGCCCCTGGACTCCACATTGTCCAGCGCCTTTTCCCACGTTGCGTATATGGACATTTCGGTGAAGGATATGACGTGGGTTACGGACGAGACTCATGTTCACACCATCACACGTTCATCGTTCATAAGCTAATTCGTTTTAAAGCGTTCCGAGAATAGCGTGGCACCAGTGGCAACATTTTAAGCCCACGTTTCTTTAATGTCCCTTTCCATTTCTGTCAGTGTTCTGGACAAAGCGAGCAGGGAGAAACAAAATATCCGCGTGTCAGTATGCCAGTTGACCCAATCGTGCCAATCACGACTCCTCACGAGGGTTCTAGAGGTGAGAGCCGTGCTTTGCATCTTCAGCTCTGTCCAGTTATACGTCACATCCAGTGTTAGCCTCTGCATAACTGTTTGCAACAAAAACCAGTGTAGCGCTTGTCTTTGTCATTTCTTCCCGTTTGAGTTGTCTTTTTGTGTTAGCTAGTTGTCCTCGTCGGCAATGCCTGTAAATAGTTGTATATAAAGTCTCATTATTTTTTTTTTAGTGCAAGGCATCTACGGTACCCAACCTCTCATGGCAAGTAGTAGCGAAAGCAGTGGCAGATGAAGACGAAAGTTGCGCCCCCAATGAAGCTGGTATGTCGTTTTCAGGAAGCAAGTAGTAGAGCAGGAACATAGTATAGAAATCTTGTTATGGAAGTTTTTTCGCCATTGGATCCACTTATGGTACTCTGGACACAGTACGAGCCAGTAACCGTCATGACATAATGGAATGCTCAAGTATTTGCATCCGAGATGACAGTTACAATCAGCATTGTAAGTTAATTGGCTGTTATTTTGCACTTTCTATGATGATGTGGATTAGTTGAAGACCTGCGCAACCGCGCAAAATGTTGTTGTCCATCCATATACATGTTGTTCATGCTATCATGCCCTAAGATTTCATCATCATCATCATCATCATCATCACATCATCATCATCAGCCTATATTCATGCCCACTGCAGGACGAAGACCCCTCTCTGCGATCTGCAATTACCCCTGTCTTGCGCTAGCTGATTCCAACTTGCGCCTGCGAATTTCCTAACTTCATCACTGCATCTAGTTTTCTGCCGTCCTGGACTGCGCTTCCCTTCTCTTGGTATCCATTCTGTACCTCTAATGGTCCACCGGTTATCCATCCTACGCATTACATGGCCTGCCCAGCTCCACTTTTTCCGCATAATGTCCACTAGAGTATCGGCTATCCCCCTGTGTTCTCTGATCCACACCGCTCTCTTCCTGTCCCTTAACATTAGCCCTAACATTTTTCGTTCCATCGCTCTTTGTGTGGTCCTTAACTTGTTCTCGAGCTTCCTTGTTAACCTCCAAGTTTCTGGCCCATATGGTAGCACTGGTAGAATGCACTGATTGTACAGTTTTGTTTTCAACTGCAGTGGTAAGCTCCCGGTCAGGATTTGATAATCCCTGCCGTATGCACTCCAACCCAATTTTATTCTTCTGCAAATTTCCTTCTCATGATCAGGGTCCCTTGTGAGTAATTGAGCTAGATAAACGTACTCATTTACAGACTCTATAGATGCTGACTGGCGGTCCTGAATTATTGTTACCTTGCCAGGGCTATGAACATTATCTTTGTCTTCTGCATATTAATCTTCAACACCACTCTTACGCTTTCTCGATTAGGGTCCTCAATCATTGCTGTAATTTGTCCCCATGTTGCTGAATAGGACAATGTCATCTGCGAACCGAAGGTTGTTGAGATATTCGCCGTTGATCCTCATTCCTAAGCCTTCACAGTCTAAAAGCTTGAATACTTCTTCTAAGCATGCAGTGAATAGCATTGTATTGATTGTGTCTCCTTGCCTGACCCCTTTCTTGATAGGTAACTTTCTACTTTTCTTGTGGAGAACCAAGGTAGCTGTAGAATCCTCATGTAATTCATGTATGCCTCCTGTACTACTTGGTTACGCAATGCTGCTATGACTGCTTGTATCTCTACAGAATCAAATGTCTTTTCATAATCTATGAAAGCCATATAGAGAGGTTGATTGTACTCCGCATATTTCTCGGTTACCTCATTGATGACATGGATATGGCCTATCGTAGCATCGGTTCTATCCAGCTAGGTGGCATTTGCATACTTTTATATCTTAGTGCATGATTGTTGGGATACCCTATGTATGGTTGGACAACGCATTTTTGCGCGGTTGCGCACGTCTTCAACTAATCAGAGGAATATCATCATAGGAAGTGCCAAATAACAGCCAGTTAACTTACACTGCCGAGTGTAACTCTCATCTCGGATCGGCATTCCGTAATGCCATGGCATTTACTGGCTTGTACTGCGTGCAGAGGACCATAAGTTGATCCAATATCGAAAAAACGTTCCTAATAGGATTTCTATATTATGTTCCTGCTCTACTACTTGCTTCCTGAAAACGACATATGAGCTTCATTGGGGGCGAAACTTCCGTCTCCATCTGTCACTGCTTCCGCTACTACTTGCCATCAGAGATTGGGTGCGTAGATGCTTTATACAATATACACATTATATAAGTACAATTTTTTGCCAAACTGTACTGTACAGATTCTTTCAGCATTAGATGGGATTACGAGATAGGAGTGCAATTTTCTGTTGTATTCTTGTTCTGAAGCACCCAGTGATATTAAAAAGTGTGCTTAAAAAAGGCGCTTTTATAAATACGACGTGCTGCTTGCGGTGTCTGTACATGGTCAGCCATGCAATGTGTTGCAATGCCGTAAATGATAGCTCTGCTCGCGAGAAGATTGGCACGACGGAGGAGAAAGAAGCGCGGCCGCTCCACGCGCCGTTCCACGGGGCTCGACAACACGGCTCGACTGGCCATAGTAGCCTTGGCTTTGAACACGGGAGGCGGACTGCGGGCGCGGCTCCTCTTGAAGCCTGGTCTTCAGCCCCATTCCCCGTCAGCCCGAAGGCTCAGGTCGACAGCTGGGAGACCACGTGAGCCATTGCTGACGGAGGACCGAGGCCGAGGAATAGTGCCGAGCTGGTGCCGCCATGACGCAGAAGAAAGATCCAGCTCAGAAGGAAGCAACCCCGCCTAAGACCAGCCGGGCGAAGCGTAAGCCGGCTGCTGCCGACGATGGCGGCAGTCCATCTGAAGAGGCCCCCGTCGTCAAGCGGCCGCGTGGAAGGCCTGCCAAGGACCCGTCTTCGCCAACGATGAGGACCCGGTCTTCGAAGCCAGCCATGCCGACACCCATGGCCACCAAGGTTTCTGCCAAGACAAGAAAGGCTGCAGAAACGCCGGCGCCCGACGCCGACGGGAACGTCCCGTCCACGAGCAAGGGACTTCCACGGAAGGCACCAAGGGTGAGCCGCAAGCCACGATCGCGGAGCTCCTCTCCGAGCACTGGTGACTCTGTTGCTACCAAGGCTCCGAAGCGTGGGCACCGCTCGCGGAGTCGCTCACGTGGCAGCAGCAGTCACCATGCGAAGAGGGGAAGGAGCCGCGCTAGGTCGAGTCACTCCTTCCTCAGCGGCCGAGGGGGCCACAAGCGCAAAAGCGGCCGTCGAGGACCGTCTACCGCCGACGCCGAGAGCAGCCGCGGAATGAAAAGAGGACGCAGCAAAGGCCGACGCCACCGCTCGAAGAACCACTCCTCTGCCGCGAGCACGACCACCACGGGCACAGGTGGCGGGAAAACGGCGCCGCCACGGCCGCTCATCGTCGAGCCGTGGAGGCAGGCGGGTCAAGTCCAAGAAGGCGCCAAGCAGCACTTCGTCGAAGCCTCGGCGTGCCAAGCGTACGAGTGCTCGCAAGGCCAGAAAAAGTGGCAAGTAAAAAGATCTCGATGATCGGGAAATCACGCATGTGAGATCTGCGAAAATCCGCATTTGAGCTTCGCCGTCGCTGCGAAGCTCAAAAGATCAAGGAATTAGTAGGTGCCCTGCGTGCATTGAAGAAAACTTGACCTGCGCGTCTGGAATAAATTCAAAATAAATTTCTCTATCATGGTGCCAAATTCTTTTCTATTATTGCCTGCACGCGTGGTTTCCAAGGGTGTTTGTTATTCTGTTAATAACTTCAGAAAATAGGCGACATAGGTTTTATAAAGCACCCAGTGGGAGGAGGGTCAAATCGGAGAAGGCTTCAAGCAGCTCCTCGTCGGCCTCACCGCCAGACGAGCGTTCGAGGGCTGGCAGCGCCGTCAAGAGCGGAAAGAGCATGTAAAAAATACAGGGCAGGCCATGTTCCCAGACGTCGGGTAATAAGTACGTAAAGTACTTGTCCCAATGCCATTCAACGTCTGTACTTGAAATTTGCATTGGCTCTGTCTGTTATAAGACCCCGAGAGAGAGTCCCCGCACCCCGCTGCGTGGAATTTTTCTCGTCCGAATAAGAATTGCAATGAATGAATTTCCCACATTTCTAGATGTACTGTTGTTTAATTATTGCCTGCAGAAAAAAATTCCAAGGCCGGAGTTTGTTCATTATTCAGTTAATTTCAGAATATGCGAGAGTAGCTTTTGATGTTTGAAAGTATAAGAGTCATACCTTCCTTTAGATATTTTGTCTACGCATAGTTTTTCTAAAGGGAGGAGCCAGTGCTTAAAGACTACATATTAATACATATATCAAATAAAAGTGCGTAAATATTAATAAAATTGCTGTGCATTTAAATCAAACTAAAATTATCAAGCATGTTACAAGAACAACAAATAGGGTATACTTGAGAGGCGACAGTGCAGCAATATTTTAAAATAATACCGTGCGATCATCGACAATTCTGAGACGGCACGAACTGGCAAAATCGGCGAGCGTCGGCTTGTGCGCAGCGAACATTAGCCAGAACGTCGTCTGCTCGTAGGAGTGACTGATCGCTCGCCGTGCGTTAAGCGTACGCGATGGTTCTTGTCGATCCGCTAGTTCGCGCCGTGAACACGCGCTGGTAATTGTCGACACTCGCGCGATAGCAGTTTAAAAATTAGGAAGCTGTACACGTCAAGTTTAAAAGAAAAATGAGCGAGGTGATGACAGATAGGGATTGCGAACGAAAACAGACAGAACAATTTAATAAGTAGGGGAAAGAATCTGCAGGACTAACCACAAGTGGCTCACTCAAGGTAAAACAAACACGAAACAATCATCCGGCAAATAAAGCTGACGGCAGCAACCTTAACCAAAATTTTTAAAACTTCTAGCGAGAGGGTCTCAAATCCCTTGTCTGGGGGGGGTCTGAGACTTCCCGAGACCCCCATGACTTTAAGCACTGGCAGCAGCAGAAAAAAGTGAAGATGAAGCTGTAGGTGGTAAAACTAGTTTAGCGACTTGCACAATAAATTGAAATGCAGAATCGAGTAATTAACAAAAATTTACTAATTAAGTTTTTAACTGATTAGCTGATGGCCTATATTGCAATTTACAAATTGTAGCGGTGGAGTTCGCAAGACTTGGAACGAATTCTCGGGATGGCACCAGTTTTGAGATATTAATTCCCGAACTTTGCGGAGAAATACATTGGTGTTCCAGTTAGTTTCTCAACAAAACGTCGCTTTATGCATTGAAGCACAAAATTAACAAAATATGTCTCCTCCTTGAAGGGTTAAGTGTCCGGTTGGCTATTCTGCACAGGGGGATGGAGTAAGGTCAGAAAAGATTCGAAAAGAAGGGAAGATTAAAAAAAGAAAAGAACAAAGATACGCATCAGTACACATCCTACAGTTTTTCAATAAGTCCTATTTATTTAAAGAAGCAGTTCGTGCCGACGTCGGCTGGGAGCAGGGTCCAAGAATTCTGGCTTCCGTAAGGGGACGGGTGTCAATTGTTGTCGAGCGTGGTGCGGAGGACTTCTCTTTGTGCACTAAAACGACGACAATCACACAGAAGGTGCGCTATCGTCTCTTTGCACCCGCAATTAAACTTCACAATCGGGACTTGTGGCCATTCCGACAAGGTAGGAGTACGCGTTTGTAAAAGCTACTCCGAGCCATAGGCGATAAATGAGAGTTACCTCCCGTCGTGGTAAGCCATGTGGAAAGCGGAGCTTCAGATCAGGATCCAGGGAATAAAGGTGCTGGTTTTTAGAGACTGCTTAATTCCACAAGCTCGCGAGCAAGCGTATACTGAGCTGTCCCGCTGCATCTGTTCTGGACGCAGGGATAGTGGCGCAATCGGTACTGGTATGTAAAGATCGAGCGCATATTTTAAAAATATAATATAACCTGTAATATTTGGGAAGCTTATAATTAATTAAGACTAATTATGCAATTAGACGGAATTCCACAACTATTCTGAGCATCTTCAAGCGACGGGAGACAACATTACATTGGTACTGGCCAGCTACGTGGCGTTTTCATACTTTTAAATCTTAGGGCTTCCTGAAGAAGGTATCCATCATTTGGAGCCTATTCCTTTCCTCGAATTCTACGAACATCTCTCCTCTAGCGTCGATGCCGTAGCTGCCAATTGCTTGCTCGCCAGCCTGCTTTTCCCCCACTTTTGCATTGAAGTCACCCATGACTACAGTATCTGAGTTTGCACCTTTCTCATCGCTAATTTAACATTTTCATAAAGCTCTTCTATTTCCTCATCAACGTGACTGGAGGTTGGGGCGTATACATAGGCTTGTACAACCTTCATTCTATACCTCCTATTCAGCTTTATTACGAACACGGCTACCCTCTCATTAATGCTGTAGAATTCATCAATGTAGCCCGATATGTCCTTTTGGACTAGAAATCCTACGCCGAATTCTCTCTTATCTGGAATACGTCTGTAGCAGAGGACGTGGCTGTTAGTCCGCACTGTATAAGCCTCACCAGTTCTTCTAACCTCACTAAGGCCAATAATATCCCAGCCAATGCCTGATAATTCTTCAAATAGCCCTACTAAGCTAGCCTCACTCGAGACGGTGCGTGTGTTGAACGTTGCCAGGTTAAGTTTCCAGTGGCGGCCTGTCCGGGCCCAGAGATCCTTAGCACCCTCTGCCGCCTCGCAGGTCTGACCACCGCCTTGGTCAGGTGCTCCGCAGCCGCTGGGGACTGAGGGCCATGGGATAATTGTAGGAGTCGTGAGGGAAGTAGTGGCCGAATACTGCACCACGGAGGCCAATTGCTGTTCTGGTGAGGGAGTGACTTTGTTGAAGCTTAGCGGGCCTTCCTAATTTGGTTGCACCTGGATTATTATAGCTCTACTAGCTCTCGGCTATATATATATATATATATATATATATATATATATATTTGCCGGTGTCAGACGCCACTCCATGCCTGAAAACATAGTGGACTGGAGGAGGATTCGAAAGTACGACCTTCAGATTAGAAGCTCGGTGCTCCACCTCTGCTCCACGCCACCAACTCCACGCAGCAACAGGAAGTGGACCTGGAAAAGCCCTAATGGAGAAAAAAGAAATGAAATAGATTTCATACTCTCTGCCGATCCCAGCATAGTGCAGGATGTGGAAGTGTTAGGCAGGGTAAAGTGCAGTGACCATAGGTTAGTTAGGTCTAGGATTTCTCTCAATTTGAAGAGAGAAAAAATAAAATTAGTCAAGAAGAAACAGGACAACGTAGACGCAGCAAGGGTAAAAGCAGACCAATTCAGACTGGTGATCGCAAGCAAATATGCAGGTTTGGAATAGGAAGATGAAGACAACATAGAGGCAATGAATGAAGCCACGACTAGGCTGATTTCAGAAGCAGCAATTGAAGTGGGAGGCAAGGCACCAAGGCAGCCAGTAGGTAAGCTCTCCCAAGCAATGAAGGACCTAATAAAGAAATGACAAAACACGAAAGTGTCAAACTCAAGAGATGAGATAGAATTCGCTGAACTGTAAACTGATCAACAAGAAGAAAGTAAAGGATATTCGAAAGTATAACGTAGAAAAGATTGAAGAAGCAGTAAAATATGGATGCAGCATGAAATCAGTGAGAAGAAAACTTGGCATAGGACAAGGCAAGATGTATGCACTGAAAGAAAAGCAGGGTAATATCATCAGCAATTTTGATGACATAGTAAAAGCAGCAGAAGAATTCTGTACTGACCTGTGCAGTACTCAGAGCAGCCAAGCTACTTTCATTCGAAGTAGTGATGAACAGGATACACAGGCACCTTCTATAACTAGCGATGAAGTTTGAAGGGCCTTGCAAAACATGACCGGGGGAAAAGCTGCTGCAGGAGATATCATGCTTGAAAAGCTTGCGGCCCTTTATGCGCAATGCCTCACTACTTCAAGTGCACCAGAGAGCTGAAAGAACGCCAACATTGTACTAATCCATAAGAAGGGATAGGTTAAAGAAGTGAAGACTTATAGATCTATTAGCTTGCTTTGAGTGTTGTATAAGATATTCAGGAAGATAATTTCCAATAGAATCAGGACAACAGTTGACTTCAGTCAACCGCGCGACTGGCCGCTCGAGGCACTTTGCGTGCATTCGTGTGCTTATTTCACGCTCGGAAAAAACTTTTAGCTAGCACGTATTGAGCAACAGAAAACTGTATCGGGAGTTTTTCATGTTGCTCTACATTTTTATGTTTGACACTTTTATTCTAATTATAATATTTGAGAAGTTGATTAAATAATTAACACAACTGTGTAATGAGGCGGAATGCAAAAAATAATCTGAGTATCTCTAAGCTACGGCAAACAACATTACCTTGGTTCTGTCCAGCTAGGTGGCATTTGCATATCTTTAAGTCTTGGTGCATGGTAATTGGGACACCATGTATAGGCATAACTGGGAAAACTGTGCCCCTGCGCCACAGTTTCGTTATTCAATGCTGTTCTTCAAACAATGCAATCACTAAGACGTTACAGTTCAAAAGCTTAACACCATACGGGCTTACTGAGCAAAAGCCCTAGAATACGCAATGTCCTCAAATATAGTTCGCAGCGCACACGCATTCAAAATACCTGCAAACCTTGCAGAGACTCTACATTTTAAATGTCAGTAAGTCGCTTGAGACATGTGGCTCCCTGCTAGTGGAAGAACAGGAATAGGTGGCCATGCACCAAACCGATGTAACGTCAAAACACACACACACACACACACACGCACGCACACACACACACACACACACACACACACACACACACACACACACACACACACACACACACACACACACACACACACACACACACACACACACACACACACACACACACACACACACACACACACACACACACACACACACACACACACACACACACACACACACACACACACACACACACACACACACACACACACCACACACACACACACACACACACACACACACCACACCACACACACACGCGCGCACACGCACACACACACACACCACACACACGCACACACACAAGCGCTTGAAAAGCCTTCTCCCGTGGAATAAGTACCACCGTTTAACGCGTGTTACTTTTCAGTTCAGCAAAGTCATTGCCAAAAGCTTTGTTGTGGCTTCATCCTGCACCGGACCTATACCTTCGTTGCCGCACGATGTTGCTCATAAACGTGGTCAGTACCTGCCTTGAAAATTTCTCTCGAGGACGTCATTCCTGCGCCCATTTAGTCGTTTTTAATCGACTTACGCGACCCTTTCAGCTGTTACGCACAAAACCACCCGTTTGATTCGCCATGCCACTCAGACCCCGTGACAGCCAAACACCACACATAAAGCTTCAATATCATTGTACCGTTTGAAAACTACTGCTGTCTCTGCGCTTATCGCTTTTAACGTTCATGAAATGCGCTGCCGAAGGCTTGGTTACGGCTCCATCCTGCGGGAGCCCTAGCTTCTTCACCTCCATGTTGCTCGCAAGAGTGGTCCTATCAGAATTTACTCGTAGTCATGTCGTTCCTGCGACAATTTCAGCTTTGTGAGTCGACTTGCGCTGCCTTTCCCGTCCCGCCCAACATATTGAAAGTTTAGTTAGCGTTGCTTTCGTATCGCACCTTAACCCCAGCGCGCCTGTTTGCGGCGGCAGACGAGATAACGACGGAGCTCTTACGACATTTGTTTCGCTTTGCAAATTAAACTACGCTATTGAAATTGTCCATCGGTCAAAAAACAGTGCGAAATAAACACGATCAAGGGAGGAACAGAGGACAAGCGCTGTCCTGCGTTCATTCCTAGTCCGTGCTTACTTCGCGCTGGTTTTTCACCGATGGATTTGTACCAACTGACTCGCATTGATACCCTTTTAAATTCAAATTGTCTTTAGCAAAAACTGTTCGTATTAAGTTATGTAAATTTGGACCAAAAGGCCCTATTAAAAAATAACTTGCACAGCTATGGGCTGTCGATCGGGCCCGCGACGCCGCAGAGAGGCTCGGCCTTTCTGTAGCGACGTGGGAGTGGCCCGCTACGTGCTGACGCGCGTTCCGAGGGACCGAAATAAAGTTTTATCACACAATACCATACCAAAACTGTTCGTAAGAGGAGAAGCCAGCAAATCGCAATGATGCACATACTATTAGCGAATGTGGGTGACCAATGGCAAACGGCACTTACAAATGAAAAGAGTTGGAAATTTTGCAGTTCACACTACGCGGGTTACTCTGAGATAGGTAAAGGGGGGGGGGGGGGGGGGCGTGCAGGCGGAAATAGGTTTAGACGTCTGCCGCTCGTAGCAAGTCCAAGGGCAAAGTTAATGCGGTCCTTTTGCGTGTTTCTTTTGCGACAGCCAACGTCGCAAAAGACGGTTCTTTTGCGACAGCCAACGTACGCTGTTCAAACGTGTTGATTGCTATCGGATCATGGAACTAAAGCTACTTAATATTCATCATTTCACCCGAGTTCTGCAGTCAGGTGAACAAGTAATGTACACGTAGTTTCAGCTTGACAATATAGAATACAACCTTGCTAAGTCCTGGTGTAAAGAGTAGTGCTCGTACCTTCCAAGTATCGCAGCTGTTGAGTCGTTGATTAACGATTCACCACCGTCGGGGTACAAATATTGTCATAGTTGTCTTAATTCAACTTTTTGAAAAGAAAGTTTATGCTTTTATTCATTGTACGCGCTATTCAATTACCTTCTATTATAACTTTAACTTCACTTTCGTGCATTAAGCTGAACTGCATTTCAATGGAGGCGAAATGCAAGAACGCCTGTGTGGTTGCGTTGTAATGCACGTTAAAGAACCCCAGGTGGTCAGAATTAATCCATAGCCCTCCACTATGGCGTGCCTCATAATAAGAACTGTTTTTGGCACGTAAAACCTCAGAAAGAAGATGATGAACTAATACTCAGGATCTCATCTAACTACCACACCCTAAATAGTTAACACCATCGCATGCACCGATTGCTTTAGTGATCGCAAGTCTATCCACTTAACAGTTAATGCCCCCTATCAGTCATGTCGGGTGATGCCTAAATATCAAATTTAAAAAAGCGAACTTTTTCTCCATAAAGCGAGAAGTTGGAAGACTTCTTTGTTCAATTCTTCGCAACGTTCTAACGCGATAGGTTTAGGGCCCAGTGTCACAGAAAATCTGGCGTCGGCGTCGGCATTGCAGCCCGCGGCCGAGAAAATCATCCCCAACCACGCAGGCCCTCCAAATATATTTTACCACTAAAGTTGCTCACACTTTGTCTTGCATTCTTTACAAAGTAATTCCTCGGAATTTTGAGAGTGGCAGCCCACAAACAATTGTCATTAAACAAAACACCGACAGCACATGCCTTATATGCTAAATCTTCTCAGGCTAAAATATTAAAGGTGCAAACAATAAAAGAAGGCCGGCCCACAAGAGAGACCGCGTTTCTACCAGAAAGCGCGCCTTCGTGCATAGCGTTCACCGCCAGCGTCGGTAAATATTACGGTTACATAAGCTGCAGTTGCCGGGATGTGTGAGAAACAGTCAAGGATCTTTGAATGCTATCGAGTTTCCCGTAGTTCTTTTTTAATCTCCTGTGGCAGATAGCACAATTCTTGTCCTTGAGCTGGATTATTCGAAGAGGCGTACATTACTAGCACGAGGAATCTAGACACATAATCAAATGATTAACAAAACTTCACTAATTAACGACCTAATTAATTACTTTACAGCACATATTGCACTTTGCAAATTGTATCTGGTGATGTGCAAGACGTATTCGCTTGAAATGAATATTAACTTTAGTACAAAACGCCCAATGAGAAAGCTGTAGAGCCTTTGAAACATCCAATTCAACAGCTTCTAGTTTCCTACATGTTACGCAATATATTTTTTTCTGCGTCGTTTTTTCTGCGCCGTGATTGTAGAGCTCTTAAACTAGCTCCATATGAACGAACGCATTTAGCCTGATTTGCAGCCGCTTGAAAAGTGACAGGGGTGCCACACCGCAGGCGTCTAGTTATCGCTATCATAAACTGATTGGACGGATCGACGCACATCACTGACGTAAATTGGGCGGCCAACGCCTGCGTCGCTGCCCTGTCACGTTTCAAGCTTCAGCCTAAATTCACTGTTCGTTCATGCGGGGCACGTTTTAGAGCACTCCAAACGCTGCGCGCAACCGGGCATGTCACGTGCTTCTTCTTTTTTTCATATTTAGCGGGCTTTCTTTAAGACACAGAAAAAAAAATGCTTACGTAACAAGTAAGAAGTTCAAGCTGCTGAATCAGGACGTTTTCGAGAGCTCTCTACAACTTTCTCATGGAAATTCTGCTCTAAAGTTAATACTCCCGAATTTAATCAATTATTATTGACTAATTATGCAAATAAACAGAACAGAATAAATAGCCAACGATGTACAGTCGGCGTCACCCTTGTGTAGAGCGCGGGAACGACGTCTTCCGGGGCACTCCGGCGCCAGCCAGCGACGTCTAACGGTACTTGCTGGGCCCAAACGTGCCCAGCGCCTACCGTTAGACGTCGGACGTAGCAGCTGACGTCGTTGGCTACCTCCGGAACGCCCCAGAGGACGCCGTTCCGCGCTCTACCAAAGGGCGACGCCGACTGTACATCTCTGCACTGAGAAAAAAGCTGGACAGCTTTGCACAAATCATTCGACATATGTCTGGGAAATCGTGGGGACCATCCCAATCATCTCTTCTGCAGCTCTACCAGGCACTTTTTGTTGGATACCTCCGCCACAGCGCCGCCTGTACTCTCTCGAATTAGTATATCTGCCGTCCGCACACTTGAAGGAGCTCAGGCTCGCGCACTAAGAATTTGCCTAGAATTACAACGATGTATTTCCACATGGGGCACTATTGCAGAGGCACGCGCATGCCCAGCTCGAGTTTATCTGCAACATGAGTCAATGCGAGTGCATTTAAGGCTACTAACTAGGCATAGGAATCATCCACTGACAAATGTCACAAGCATACGGCCTGAGGCCGCCTAATCAGAAGCCGTATTGTCGCAACGAGATCTACTTCCGTCGGACTTCGCACTGTATGGCATACCGAAAGCTCCACTCTGGACGATGGCAAAGCCGACGGTGAAAATCTCAATCCCCGAAATAACGAAAAAGTCGAAAATGCCGCTTGCTGGTCTCTAATATTTCGCGTTATCCTACATTGCTTACAAGTACGGATGTACTGAACATGTTTTTGCAGATGGTTCTTTTACACAGACCTGTTCCGCGGCAGCTTACACGGTACCTGCAATGGGGATTACGCAGCTGTTTAAGATAGGACACAAAACATCGTCTACAGCAGCTGAGTTGACTGGCGTTCGAGAAGCAGTCCGCTGCATACTGCAACAAAACCTCGCTAACTGGACAGGGTTCTGCGACTCAAAACCGGCGCTGCAACTCATAAGCAATTGTATGAATCACAGAAGGGCATATAGTCCTCTAACTTACGACATCATGGCTCTGCTTACTGAGGCATCTCAATCCGGACATACCATTGCGCTGCAGTGGATTCCCAGCCACTGTGGAATAACCGGAAATGAGCAGGTTGACGCGGAAACAAAAATGGCGCACACTGACGGGCAGATTATAAAACTTCCCTTTTCCCGCTATGACATCAACGCCTTGCTACATAATTCCATCAAAACGACTATTGCCCGACAATGGGACAACCGCGAACATCGGCAGTAGCGCCTCTATAGACTTGACGCCGGTTTTCGATTCCGGCTTCCACTTCGGAAGCGAAGCGGCCAGGAAACACTAATCCATCGTTTTCGGCTTGGTGTGGCGTACACTCGCTAATACCTTCACAATATTGGATGAGAATGGGACCCTGATAGTAGCGTCTGTCACACTCCCGATACAATAGACCACATACTTTGCGTGTGCCCTCAATATGCGGCCGAGCGAAGAACACTAAAGCGTAGTGTTGACTGTTTGGACTCCCGCCCCTTTTCGGAAGCAAAGGTTTTAGGCGCGTGGAGAAGAGTTGATCATGCCCAGCGCACCATAAGATCACTTTTGAACTTTATGTGTGAGACGGGCTTAGTCAGTCGTCTCTAGGACCTGTGAAGTACGGACTTGAAAAGTGTTTGCGCGATGACGTTCTGTGTGGACAACACTACTCCTGCATGTAGTGTGTGAAAAGTGAATAACCGCGTATTGGACAACGTGTGTAAATAGTAGCTCATTGTACGATATCATAAACACCTGCCCCCTACCTCTCCCTGTATCTCCCACTTCCCCTTAGCCCAGTGAGGAGTAGCAGGCTAGAGACACGATCTCCAGGCCGACCTCTCCTCCCTTCTCTTCATTAAAATTTACTCCGCCTCCTTTAAAATTTGGTTAAAGTTAGCTGCGACACCCTCTATAAAGCAAATGTACTAGAAATAACATATATTCACTATCCTGAATTATACTTCCGCTTCAATGTGTCCATAACTTGGTTTCACAGGGCCACACGCAGCTTAAGAAACAAAAACGTAACCAGGCTTATCTACCAGGCTGCAGGCTTATCTAATCCATTACCTTGAAGCAATTCAGAACCGCCCTGCATGATTCATAATCATACATTACAGCATACAATATAGCGTCACTAATATCAACAATGTGTTATCACTTCCACTTTAAAAGCGCACATAATTGTCACACTACTCTGTTTGCTGCACAAAATAATTCATATCAACCATCAGTCTTTCTTATCCCCCTCTCGTTCATACCGCTCATCAAGACGTCTGGACAGTGATTACAGTTTTCTACGCCTGTTTGGTAAAACAAATGCCTTTAATCCATCCATCCTGCTACAATCTATTGCATATTAGAATGATCTTCCCGACGGCATTACAAACATTGTTCATCCTCCGACTTTTAGAATGTTCATGTATTGTTAGAGTGGTGTCTGCATAGGAATGAGTAGGTTTTTCTTGGTACATTTGTTCTTGTGTGACACCTAATTGCAATAATTTATAATCTGCCGCCTAACGATGTACAAGCAACAATTAGCACTTATACAGCTAAATGTTTTATAACATTTGATTTGTTACTGCTAAATTTTATGTAACGAGTTTACTTCCCTCCTTTTCAATACGTTTTACCTTTCCTAACCTCCCTCACGCAATACTGCACCTCATAGCCTGTGAGGACATTCTTCTACACGTTTGGAACACAGGCTTCTTACTGTGTCCCAGCTACCACGCAGCACGATTAAAAAAAAAGAGGAACGGCGTTACGTGAAGAAAACCTAGTGCGTATTGTTTCCAGTACAGGGAAGCAGCCGCCAGTAATTTTTTCAGTACTGAGATTTAATTAGGCAATTGAAATTAATTATCTAACTCGAGAAGTACTGTGCTAATTGTAAAAGTGTCAATTAGAAAATTGTAGAGCAAAATGAAAAACTCCCGATACAGCTCTCTGTTGCTCAATACGGGCTACATAAAAGCGTTTTTCTGAGCGTGAAAGAAGCCCGCGAATACACGCAAATTGAATGAACATTAATAGCGAATAGGTTGACCCTTAGGCGTGGACAGAGTCCCCTTATAAAAATGACTATTGAAATGTTGTTGGCATATTGTTGAGGAATTGTTGACACAATATCTTTTCAATAATGTCTCAATAGTTATTGAACGTACACAACAATACCTCAACAATAAAGTTGTTGAGCGCTTCACAACAGTAAAGTCATTGACTAATTGTTGTTGACATATTGTTGAATAATGTTGAGTACTATTGAGAATTGTTGAGCAATATTGACATTGAATATATGTCTGAAACACACACGCATAGGCGTGTATGTGTTTTACACATATATATTGTTTTATTGTTCACTTAACCACCACTAAATATATAGAGTGTCACATAACTCGAACCAAAGGCCTATCTCTCAAGTCGTAACTGGGGGAGCTTGTGGCAAGACGACGCTGCCGCAGGCGTTCCGCTTCGTTTGCCCTAAATTCAGGGTCGGCGGCTTTTCGCTGACGTTTCGCCTGGGCTTCGGAAGCCGTCACGCTAGAATCAGCATGCTAGAATCGGACGACAAGCTTGGCTTACTAGAATCGGACGACAAGCTTTGCTTACGTAAGATATGCCTTTGCTTACGTAAGATGCTTACGGCGACAAGCTTTGCTTTCAGATATATATTCAATATCAATATTGCTCAACAATTCTCAATAATACTCAACATTATTCAACAATATGTCAACAACAATTATTCAATGACTTTACTGTTGTGAAGCGCTCAACAACTTTATTGTTGAGGTATTGTTGTGTACCTTCAATAACTATTGAGGCATTATTGAAAGGATATTGTGTCAACAATTCCTCAACAATATGCCAACAACATATCAATACTCATTTTTATAAGAGACTCCATTTTCTCGACAGAGGAAGAGCTGTTGATTTTGTCTCTTTGGGTCCCACGTAAGGGGCAGTTCAAAGAAGCGTTACAGGTCCCCGTGCCCACAGGGGATATGTGACATTGAGCTTGGACCCTTTCTGCACTGCCTCCAGGATCGGCCCACATGAAAGGGGTGCCATTGATCTTGGACCCTTTCTGCACTGCCTCCAGGATGGGCCCACTTTAGCTACCCCTGTATCTATCTGCCTTTTGAACGTCGCTACTGAAAATGACAAATAAAACTTCAGCGTAATAGAAGTTACAGCTTGTCAAGAAACATTGGGAAGAACTCGCAAGCAATATTTTTTTGTAATTTGTTTGTAGAGTAACTAGCATGTTTAGTAAAGGGTTTGTGCCAGAGACTGCATTTTTTCAAGTTTGACTGGTTGCTCGGATGATCTCGTTTTGTTCTCGCAACTTGTCATAGTGGTTTTTGATGTGTGGCAAAGCCAGTGTCAAGCAGACACCATTTACTATTTTGTTTGCTCATATGTTTTGTTTATATCAAGTACAATGTATTGCATGTACGGTACGTTATATTGCACTCTACGTCCATACCACAGTTGTACTCGTGCCTACGGGCGACTAAATTTCATTTTCAACTTGCCGGCATGTTCTCGTTTTGAGTGCCCGGATAAGAGCTTTGACTTTTGGCTCAAGGTCACTTGAAGATCGCCGACAACGGGAGCTAAAAGCATTTCATGCTTAAAAGAGTAGGCAACCTTAAACTTTGACTTAGGTGTTTCTTTTTGGCACTCGCATCCCGGCGTTGGTGTTCTGTGCTTTGGTAAGCAGTAATAATTGATTCCTGATCAATTATAATTATTCCAGACACTTCAGTAACTCAACTTGAATTAAGCTTATGCTTTGATATCATGTCTCTAAGGAAACCGATGGATTTTGCACTGTATTACTTTTTTTATTTTTTTCCTAATTTATTTTTAATCTCGTCTCAGCTAATTAGTTATAATTATCCCAGACACTTCAGCAAGTCAGCTTGCAACAAAACTTATGCTTTGATATCATATCTATAATGAAAGTCATGAATTCTGAACTGAACCATTTTTTTTCTTTTTTTCTGATTTACTTGGATTGCGTCCCCGGTCGTCTCAGCTAATTAATTCTAATTATTCCAGACACTTCAGTAACTCAACTTATAGCTAAACTTATGCTCTGATATCATATCTATAATGAAATTCGTGAATTTTGTACTGTACTATTTTTTTTCGATTTATTTTCACCTCCTGATCATCTCAGGAGGTGAACCGGAAGTACTGTCCAAAGAACAAATGGCACTCGACGCTTCTGCCACTAAAAACTCCCGATACAGCTTTCTATTGTTCAATACGTGCAACAGAAAAGTGATTTTTTTTCTTTTTCTTTTTTTTCCGAGCGTGAAAGAAGCCCGCGAATACACGCAAAATTGCCGCAAAACTAGCCGCTCGAGGCACTATGTGTGTATCCGCGGGCTTCTTTCACGCTCGGAAAACACTTTAATGTACCACGTATTGGGCAACAGAAGCTGTATCGAGAGTTTTTTCCTGTTGCTCTATAATTTTCTGATTGACACTTTTCATCTAAATATAATATCCGAGAAGCTAATTATTTATTATTAATTGAATAATAATTATTATTTATAAATATTATCTAATTATTTATCTAATGCAAAAAATTGAGTATCTGTAAGCGACGGCAAAAAACATTACCTTGGTTCTGTCCAGCTACGTGGAATTTGCATATATTTAAGTGTCGGTGCAAGAAAGTTACGAAAATTTTTAAAAATCACTTGTAGCAGCTAGGCACCATAATTCTTATCGCTTAGCTTGGTTATTCGAAGAAACGGACATTAGTAACACAAGAAATTGAAACTAATATTCTAATAATTAACAAAAAATGACTAATGAACTTCTTAGTTAATTATTTTACGACACATATTGCAATATATGAATTGTAGCCGGTGAGTTTGCAAGACGCATCCACCTAAAATGAATTTCCAGGATAACACCAGTTTCGAGATATTATTGCCCAAAGTGTGGGACGAAATACATGGGCGTTTTAGTTACTTTTGTGCTTTAATGTATAAAACAGCATTTTGGTAACAAAGTAAGAGTAACAACAGTGCATTTTTACGGCGAGTTTGATGGCGCATATCTCCAAATTGGTGTCATTCTGGAAATTCATTCCAAGTGGATACGCCTGACAAGCTCACCGGCTCAAATTCGTAAATCGCAATATGTGTCGTAAAGTAATAAAATAAGAAGTTAATTAGTGATTTCTTGTTAATTAGTTGAATCTATGTTTCGATTGCGCGTGCTACTAATGTCCGCCTCATCGCTTAACCCAGCTCAATGATAAGAATTATGCTACCTGCCACAGGCGATTTCTAAAAATTCCGTAAGACTTAAAGATGACCACCCTGTGTATATATATATATATATATATATATATATATATATATATATATATATATATAGACACAAAATTGGAGCACAAGACAAACGTCTCAACAAGCAGTGACCAATGACCGATGATTGGGCACCTCCTGGATTCCCATCGGCTTCTATTGTAAGTGGCCAGTGCCCTGTCTGTGTCAGAAAACGGCATTGCCTCCATGTTCAATATGGGCAAGATGGTGGGAAAAGTAGTATGTAAGCATAATAAACAATTATGTTTTTAAAGAGTGCGTTTCGTTTAGTTGGTAGCCCTTAGCGCACAATAGAATGAAACAAGTTTGGGTGATCTCTGCGACGTGGTGTCCATATTTTACATGAAAGCCTAGGTCTTTTCTGTAACACGTAGAGACGGGGTGCTGGCCAGTGTGCTGGGAAACTGCTTGGCCACCACGCACAATCTACGCTGTTATACTTTGCCGGTGGCAAATCATAGCGCAGAAGCACAGGTACAAATGTTTAATCAATGGGACGGCATGCTGTCTACCGTTTGTCATGATGTCAAACTAACAAGCACGAACAGCGACAATTGTGTACATTGTTGGTCCGTAGTTTATTTCGCGCCGGTTGCTTCACGTATTAAAATAAATATTTCTTTTTAATACAAACGATGAAAACTGTGCGCGCACACAGGGCGCGACATTTGCGACGTTTGAATTTTGCACTATTTCCCGCGCGCTCCGTACGTGCCCGGCCGGCGCACTGCGTTACCGCGATAAAGAAAATAGTTCCTCAAGGAAGCTAAGCAGAAAACTTTCATACTCCTGCAAACCACATAAATTGTTAAGAAATACCTTTATATTACAAGATTTGTTAATAAATACTGCAATTCATGTCTATGAAAGCGTGGATTTGTATGCGCATTTTTGTGTGAATGCGCGCTTGCGCTGTTGACTCTTTGGCGCATTCCAGAACTTTGTGCGTGCGGCGGTATGTGCGCGGGTTGCGTGATGAGTTTGCTGCGTTTTCTGTGCCCTTTGCCTCGCTGTGACATCTTTGGTATATTTCAACCTGTTGCTCGCTCTTTATGGGCTACACGTTGCCTCGAAGATCACCATGATCGCCTCCGACTCAGCCAAATCGAAGGTGAGTGAGTGTTTCGAATTCCACTTGCTCGTTCATTGCGACGCTTTCAGCAAAATGGCGTACAGAGCCCGTGCGTGTCTTCCACGCGCTTCTGTGCTCGTTTTCATTACTAGTACTATCCTTCCGTTGCGAGAATTGGTTGTGCAGCACTAGATTTGTTATATTGAGCATGAAGTTTTGTCGTGATTTAACTTCACAGCGCGCTTGCGGCGACGTAAAGCAGCTATGTGGAGCCAGCTAAAACAGGGCATGTTGTGCGCGCCACGATTTTTGGTACGGTGTTCCAGCACCGATTGAAATTAGCCTTATTAATGAGCGCTCGGTGCTCTGCCGTTTTGGTGAGCAGCTGTGTGGAGCCAGCTAAAACAGGGCATGTTGTGCGCGGCACGATTTTTGGTACGGTGTTCCAGCACCGATTGAAATTAGCCTTATTAATGAGCGCTCGTGGGGGCTCTGCCGTTTTGGTGGGCAGCTATGTGGAGCCAGCTGAAACAGGGCATGTTGTGTGCGCCACGTTTTTTTGGTACGGTGTTCCAGCACCGATTGAAATTAGCCTTATTAATGAGCGCTCGTGCTTTGCCGTTTTGGTGGAAACAATGCGACGTGAAATAATCCCAACTGTACTGTAATCAAGTATATTTCGTTCGCGCAACGCCGTCCATTGACGTGCATCTACTACATGGCGTGTCGGGATCGGCGAAAATATGCGCGGGGCGTTTTGCCGTTCGAATGTATTCTGCTGCGCTGTTCGCTTCAGGATCGAGTGCCCAGAGTCCGCTGACACGCCGTGCGGTAGACACGCGCTGTGGCGCGATAATAATAAAGAATTGCAAGGGCGTATATGTGATTCTATGTGATAGGTGAGATAAAAAAGGGCTGATGGCAGCGAATGCTGTGAAATCATCAGGTTATGTGTGGTTTGTTTTCCGCCGGTAGGCGCGCGGTGAACTTTTTTTTTTAGCCATTATCTCCCTTCGACGCCATCGAGTACTTCGCGCTAACGCCTTCGCGTAGGCGCTCTATATTCACGGAAAAGGCAGATTCTGTGGGATTCTATGTTCTGCTTTAGAGGGATGAAACATTCAAAATAACGTCATCGTGTGAAGTTTCAGCCTTTGGCCCTTCAGTAACTCATTGATTTAACTAAGTTCGAAAATCAGTAAAGGAACGAGATGCTTGGGCATATTTGCCGTGTCGTCCCACTGTGCTTCCAGTGGCATGTAGGCGTTATCGACAAATGTCAAAAATTAGCAAGGCTTTTTATGAGATAGAAGTAGACAGCTATGTCAGTAAGTTATTTTTGCTTTGAATTCACACTCTAAAGAGGAGAGAGAGTGAAAGGGGAGCGTATCCTTGTGGACTAAATGACGCTTTGACATAAGCTTGGAACAATGGTTTGTTGGTGGAGCAGTTCTGTGGAATGCTTAGAGAGTAAGCAAACTGCAGTAGCAGCAGTTAGACGGGGAGTAAAAAAATGCAACACTGGTTTTATATGAACGAGCTACCTTTAAGATGTGGCCACAACAGTTCAGTAGATGATCAAAATAATTTTAAAATTTTGGAGAGAAATTAAAAATAATTTATTTGCCCACCTCACACTGCCAGTGGCAAGAGCAGCCATGCTTTAATGTTTTCAATCAGTCATTTATATCCATCCATTTATGTCGGCCTAATCGTCCATGTAGATGTTTTGATTGTTGCTTTTGAGTTATCGTGGCATCACATTTTAATACTGACATCTGTTTTCAGAATCAAAATGAGCCTGGAGACGCCACAGCCGGAATGCGAAAGGTGAATTCTTTGGCCATTCATCGTCTAGCGTCACCATGATCAAATGCACTGTTGCCAGGAGAATGTATTGCCGGGAGGTATTCTCCTTAAGATTTAGTAAAACTGGTAGCATTAAGTGCCTCCTTTGCGATTTTGCATAGCCTTTGATTTGCGAGTCGATTAATTTATTTAATGAGGTGGGCAGTTGGCACACCCTGCCTTTGTGTCTTATGTACACATTCAGCTGAGTAGGTCTGAGACACAGCAAGCGAATCTGATGTGTAGTGGTAATCGCATTAACGTCGACAGTTATCTTACTGTTTGAGCTGCTACTGCTGCTTGCCAACACAAGCAGCAGTTGCCCAAGATGGCGTGAAAGAGGTTCATTGAAGAGTGGCACATACTCTGAGTCACACACTCAGAGATCCAAGCAGGTCCATCAGATGGTTATTAACCCACTTCCCTCAACATAGCAGCCCTACCCATTCGGCCATTGACCACCTAGTGACACAAATTGGCTGGAAAATACTTAGAGGCAGACGCCCGAAAGTATGTGAAGTATCCTAAAAATGCTACTTGCATCAAAGTTTTTGATGCTTTGGTTTACTTACTATTTTATTTTGTACTGGGTGAATCCTTGTTTTTCTGAAGCACATGGCATCCTAACAGGATAACAAGCTATGACATTAGTTTTAGTTGTTTTTATTAGTGACATTAGTTGACATTTTAGGTCTGGAGCAGGCAGTATTTCTGTGATTTATTTGGAGTGTGGCTGTTGTGTAAATGTGCTTAAAATCCTTAAACTACCTCACTAATATTTACCTAAATGTGCCGTTTCACATAGGTTGGAGAAGTGCTCATTCAGATGATCCTGGCACAGATTGCCATGGTGGACCAGGCAAGTGTGCAACGGCCTTGATTCACCATGTGTTCACAGAGAAGAACCTCATGGGCCACTCACTTCTCGAAAACACCACCACCAATAGGCAAAAAGAGGCTCTTGGCCTTATCAGGGTCAACGCTGTTATAGGCAAGTACCATACATACTTTTTCCCATTGCATTTTTGCATTCACATTTTGTACTTGGAATTACCAGCTTGCTATTAGCACAACAAATGATTTTCAAGTAGCCTGTGTCTGCAACTACGTGCTACAATAGCCTACTATTTGGAATGAATGTTCATTTGATCTCAAGTCTCTAACGCCTCCCTACTAAAGTGCTAAATTTTAAAAGCAGCCTTAACTGCCAGAAGTGATTGGTGGCTACAACTGACAAAGTTAGGTGTATTTGCACATTAGTTGCTCTACTTGACTGTCCATGCAATGAACAGTTGCAATGAAGCAACTACCAATCTGTGAAGCATGCTACCAATCTGGTGGTATATCGGGTGTGCTTAAGTAGCCTGAAAGTGTTGTTATAATATAGGAATTGTGGAGAAGCTATGCTCAAGTGCAGTTACTGCTCAACTCGAGGGACAGCACTTCCACCAAATTTCAGCAATCAAAATGGCCCTCCAGATTCTGTAACACAAAACATAGTGGTTTCACCTATTTCGACAGACCACATTGAATTAAAGTTGCTCCAGTCTCGAAGGAGGTCCATGTGGTGGCAGACAGTAGCCTTTTAGCAGAGGGAGCTTAAGTTATGGGGCATAATTGTTTGGTTGTTTCGATCAAAGCAACAATAAGAAGAGTTGCCAACTTCGTTGTCAACATTGCTATGTTTAGCAATGTCCATTCTATGCACTCAACCTATTAAGATCCAATTTATCACATTGTATTCTAGGATGTGGAAAAAACAAGGGTATTTATTTGACTTTTCCTCACGTTCCCATAAAATGATCAGTACTCAATAGGCCCTTGGCAGCTACTATATAAAGCTTCTTACAGAACATGAGGCATATCCACAGCTCCCACTCTGAAATTGTTGGAAATGTCTCCTGCTTTCTTACTTCAAGGACGCACTTGCCTGTTTTCAGCGTTATTATAAACCAGTGCTCAAGTACTATGGGTTTAGATTTATCAAAGATTGAATGAGCTTTGTAGGTGTTCATGTTTAACCCTTTGAGGATCACATATTTTCTGGAAATACGTCCCCCAATTTAAGCGTTATATTTTTATTCTGGATTGTTCTTCAGAGTGACCTTTCAAGAAAAAAAAGGGTAAATAATTTTTTAGGTCACAAAGTGACAAAGGTTTCTTAGTGTCCGCTGTTTTACACCATGTTTATTGTAGCATGCAGGGCAAACTAGCATAATCACATTTTTTAAATGTAATGACACTCACAAAACATTAAACTAGGTGAATACTCCCAAACTACTTCAGTGATGGGCACCATAGGGTAAAGAGAAATATCAGTTTTAGAAGAAGCCAAGGGGCAACAGCACAATCAGGATTTTTGTAGAAGTCGCAGAAGGTTACAGAATCTGTAATGTGATGCTTGGGGACACTTCATTCTTAAAAGGTATGCTTATTTATATGTTCTTTCGCCGCCTCATATTTATCGTCATGACCACACGATTTGTTTCCGCCACTCTACATGCATGGCAGTGACCCTCAAAGGATTAGCAGAGCCAGTCTACTTGCATATTTCTCTTGTAAGACTGAGCATTTGTTCGTATTTCTTCTTCGCATTTATTTGTGTTAGTGTAACCAGGTTGGCGTGCAACTGCAGTAAATCCTCGTTATAAGCAGTATTTTCTTTTAAGTAGAGAGGCATAAGAATGGCCATCATAATGCGAGAAGTGCACTCCAGTATCATATGAGCTCGTAAAACAAATTCAGATATACCATACTCAATTCTGGCCGCATAACCGTATTTGGAGCAACTCCTGCAAGGAAAAGTGCAATAAACTGCTGCACATTTTGATTATGATTGTTGAGAGAACTAATTTTAGTTGCCAGTAGTCTACCTTTAAGTTTTTTCACCAACAGTATGGTCTTTCTTCCACCATTTTGTTCCTAAGCAAGCAACGTTCACATTTTTCACACCAAGGATATTGATGAAGTTATTCTGCGACAGTGGGCTTTTCCTGTTTGCCTTCTGCATATTGTACTAAGTGGAGTCCTCCGGCGCCACTCCACTTTGAAAGCTGGTCATTCTGCAGAATTGAACTCGTGAAAACTTTGAATAAACAAAACAAATGAAAGTTTCATTATAACAGGGCATACTGCATGTCGCACTTTTGCATGTGGAACATTGATCTTAAACCTCATGCTGTTTTCCATTTTTTACAGGCTTTACCTGTCACAAGTTTCCTGGGACAAACATGGCCCACATTAAGAACACACTGGCCTCACTTCTCGCAAGGGACCTGAAGTGTCCAGAAGAGCTCAAGTCTGTGGACAGTTCAAGTGCTGTGCACTTGCAGCCCTCAACATTTTTTATTATTATGATGTTTCTAGTCACCTGAAAAGCCCAGGTTGGATGGTTCAGACACAAGTACTGTGTTGTGATTAATAATTAATTGCACAAGTGTTGCGCTTTGTATTTTAGTACATTTTACGTAAATTTTTAATATATTTCTACAAAAGATAGTGTTTCTTGACTATTTTATTTCATAGGTATCTCGGGTCCTTTCATGCCAACACTGTTCCATGACGGCACACCATTTCAAGTTTGTTTGATAAAGTAAAAGTAGGCGCAGTGAGAAATTTTACAGAAAATTAAGTTTCATACATACACCTGAAAGTGGAATCTGTGCTATTGTCAGAGTGGTTCTGTTTAAGAAAAACTACATATTAACATATGATTGTAGTAATGGTTTATTTTGCTATTTCAAAACAGTAAGAATTAATAGGTAAAAGTTTGCTTAAATTCAGAGTGCAACAACAGTTCTCGGCAAGGCAGCGATGTGCTTTCTTTCATGTACGCATGAAATCTGATTTCTTGCAAATTCTTTCATTCTAACTTGTTTTGCAGCACTCAAAAATTAAAACAAATTTCCTCATGCCAGTTCCATTTAAGTCTTCCAGCAGGTAACTAATGGCCACTGTCTATCAGATACAAACCTTAAGTAGTAAAAGTGAATAAATCGCTTGGTATGTAATGACCTGCCCAGGAACCTAGTAATGATGGCAGAAAATGCAACTGGATCGTGCAACAAGCAATACAGCACAATAAACTGCTGCCATGGCACAACTTATTGTAATTACCATGTCGTTTCAGAGGTAGATAACATTTATTGAAATGGGCACACATAATTTAACCAATAAGTAAGAGTCTCAGTGGGCTCATGCAAATAGTGCCATGATTATTAAGTTACTGGTTACCAAATAGAGAAAGCAAGTACTTTTTAAATGTTTTTTACTGTAATGCTTATATATTATTTTTG